>NC_134090.1:54724682-55027066 GCF_000715075.1 Nicotiana tabacum | reverse complement strand
TAACCTGATTAGTATCCGCGCAGGCTCAGCGTCAGGAAATAGGTATTGGTCATGTAGATAGGTCTGTCAGTGCGAGGGTTCGTGACTTCATTAATTTAGACCCTCTAGTATTCACTGGGGCAGATCCGAATGAGAACCCTTAGGTATTTATTGATAGAGTGCAGAGGACGTTACGGGTAATGAAGGCCACTACGACTGAGTCAGTTGAGCTAGCTTCCTATAGACTCCGAGATGTTGTATTTAATTGGTACGAGTCTTGGGAATTGTCCATAGGTGAGGATGCCTCTCTAGCAGTATGGCAAGAGTTTATAGAAGCTTTTCTTCGTCATTATCTGCCACCAGAGCTTAGGCGGGCCAGAGTTGATAGGTTCTTGACCCTTCGGTAGGGTAACATGAGTGTTCAGGAGTACAGTCTTTAGTTTGATTCGTTGACTAGGTATGCACCCACTATTGTATCTAAGATAGAGGATCGAGTTCACTGGTTCATGATGGGATCAGAGCCTCACTTGCTTAACAATTGTATGTCGGTCTCACTTTAGCCAGACATGGATATTTCTTGTATTCAGGCATACGCTCAGGGTGTAGAGAAGCCTAAATAGAAATAGAGGGTCGAGGAGCATGATAGGGCCCAAAAGAAGAGAGCGAGGTCTCCGGATCCTTCTAGTGAGTTTCGAGGTGGTCAGAGGTAGTAGTACGAGGTATCCAGCCCAACCATCGGGTAGCACACCCCCTTAGTTTGGCTCGAAAAGATTTGATCGTTCCTCATATTCAGGGTCTAGTCAAAATTTCAGGGCCTCAGGTTCTCAGTATAAGGTGAGTCAAATCAGATGAGGCCGCCCTTGCCACGATGTGCTCAATGTGGTAAGCAGCATACTAGGCAGTGCCGTATGGGATTAGGTGTTTCTTATACTTATGGTTATCCAGGCCACGTTATGAGGGATTGTCCGATGAAAGGTGATGCATGCACAGCTCAGCCAGTGGGATCTGTAGCTAGTTCATCATCATCAGTACGCCCCCTTGGGCAAGTTCCACAAGCACCAATGAGTCGTGGTAGAGGTAGAGGCAGAGGCAGAGCATCTAGCTCGAGCAGTCCTTAGAATCGCATTTATGCATTGGCAGGATGACAGAACTAGGAGTTATTGCCTCATGTTGTTACAGGTATATTACCAGTCTTCTCATATGATGTATATGCACTGATTCACTCAAGCTCTATCTTATCATGCGTTACTACGTTAGTTTCTAGTAAGTTTGGAATAAAACCTGAATTGGTTAAACCTTTTGAGATGTCTACACCTGTTGGGGACTCAGTGATAGCTAAGCAAGTATATAGGGGTTGCATAATAGTAGTGCATAGTCGATCTACTGTAGTAGACCTAATTGAGTTGGATATGGTAGAATTTGATGTTATAATGGGTATGGATTGGTTGGCTTCTTGTCATGCCAACGTTGATTGTAGATCAAAGATAGTCCGATTTCAATTTCCATGGGATCCTGTTTTGGAGTGGAAAGGTAATACGACATCGTTGAGAGGTAAATTTATTTCCTATCTCAAGGCAAGGAAGATGATCAGAAAGGGTTGTATTTATCACTTAGTTCTGGTTCAGGATGTGAAAGTAGAGTCACCAACCGTTCAGTCCATCCCTATGGTTAATGAGTTTCCCGATGTTTTTTCCGATGAACTTTCGGGTCTCCTGCCAGAGCGAGAAATTGAGTTTGCTATTGACCTACTACCAGATACTCACCCAATATCTATTCCTCCCTATAGAATGTCCCCTGTAGAGATGAAAGAGTTGAAAAAACAACTAAAGGACATGCTTGAAAAAGGCTTTATCAGACCTAGTACATCACCATGGGGAGCACCTGGGTTATTTGTGAGGAAGAAAGATGGTTCCTTACGGATGTGTATTGATTATAGACAGTTAAATAAGGTGATTATCAAGAATAAGTACCCGCTCCCAAGGATTGACGATTTATTTGATCAGTTGAAAGGTGCCAAGTGTTTTTCAAAGATAGACTTGAGGTTCGGGTACCATCAGGTAAGGGTTAAGGAGGAAGATATTCCAAAGACAGCATTTAGAACCAGATACGGGCACTTCGAGTTTCGTGTTATGTCATTCTTTATTGCTCAGTGTCCTAACTGTCAGCAGGTTAAGATTAAGCATCAGAAACCCGGTGGGTTATTGCAAGCTATGGAGATTTCGACTTGGAAAAGAGAAGTAATCAATATGGATTTCATCGTAGGCTTACCTCGCACCCAGCGTAAGTTTGATTGGATATGGGTGATTGTTGATAGGCTTGCAAAGTCAGCCAATTTTCTACCCGTTAGAACTACATATTTCTTAGAGGATTATGCAAGGCTTTATATTAAGGAGATAGTACGACTGCATGTTGTCCTTGTATCTATTATCTCAGATAGAGGAGCTCAATTTACAACTAACTTCTGGAGGTCCTTCAAAAAAGGATTGGGGACTCAAGTAAGTCTTAGTATAGCATTTCATCCTCAGACAGACGAACAAGTTGAGCGTACTATTTAGACACTGGAGGATATGTTACGAGCTTGTGTAATAGACTTCAAAAGTAGCTGGTATGATCATCTGCCGCTTACTGAGTTTGCATATAATAATACCTACCATTCCAGTATTCAGATGGCTCCATACGAATATTTTTAAGGACGGAAATGTAGGTCGCCTATAGGGTGGTTTGATGTTGGAGAATCTGGATTACATGGGCCAAACATGGTTCAGCAAGCCATAAAAAAAGTGAAGCTCATCCGGGATCGACTATTAATAGCTCAGAGTCGTTAGAAATCATATTCTGACATGCGGCGACGAGATTTAGAGTTTGGGGTTGATGATTGGGTATTCTTAAAGGTGTCACCTATGAAGGATGTGATGAGATTTGGCAATAAAGGTAAACTTAGCCCACGGTATGTTGGTCCTTATACGATCATTCGCAGAGTGGGCCAAGTAGCTTATGAGTTAGAATTGCCCGCGGAATTGGAGTCTGTCCATTTGGGTTTTCACATATCTATGTTACGGAAGTGCATTGGCGATCCTACCCGAGTGGTGCCCACAGATGATGTACAGATTACAGAGGACTTGTCATTCGAGGAAATTCCAGTTGCCATCCTAGACCGATAAATCTGCAAGATACGGAATAAGGAGGTAGCCTATGTGAAAGTACTTTAGAGGAACAACAATATGGAAGAAATGACTTGGGAGGCCGAGGAAGACCTGAAGTCTAGATATCCCTACTTGTTTCCTCCTCAAGATAAGGGTCCGATTGAGACGTCATAACTTCAAAGTACATGTACGAATTCTTGTGCTAGCTATTGTTATTGGTCGTGTGAGGCCATCGTCGTTATTAATGATTGTGGTCCTATGTGGCGTTAAGTTATTGGGTTTCTACAGGAAGAGCCGGTAGTAGCGTTGTTACAAAGGTAACTCTGCCAAGGTTATATAGATCCCGGAGAGTTAAACATTCGAGGAAGAATATTTCTAAGGGGGGAGGAATGTTACATCTCGCATTTTCGTACGCTAAAAGTTTCGTCTTCAGTTAATTGACACAGACTGAGGGTTGTAGACATGTAATTTTTGAACCTCCCCAAGATTTTACACATTTTAGCATTTAAATATTTAGTTTAGGTCTAATATCACTATTTTAACTAGTTTTGACCCTTTTACTTTATTTTATCACAAAAATGAAAATTACAAAAAATATGTTTTCTCTTATTTAGCTAATTGATATTTTATTTAGTCAGTTAGGTATCTGGAGATGCTTGGAGATAAAAGGTGTTTTGGTTCCCTATATTATGGCGATTAGGGACATGTATGACGGGGCTAAGACTCGGGTTAGGACAGTATGAGGCGACTCTGAGCATTTTCCGATTGAAATGGGGTTACACCAAGTCTCTGCGCTCAGTCCGTTCTTATTCGCCCTGGTGATGGATGCATTAACAAACCATATTCAAGGGGAGGTGCCATGGTGCATGCTATTTGCTGATAACATAGTTCTGATTGATGAGTCACGAGCCGGTGTTAATGAGAGACTAGAAGTTTGGAGATAGACTCTTGAGTCTAAAGGTTTCAAGCTGAGTAGAACAAAGACAGAATACCTGGAGTGTAAGTTCAGCACTGAGCCGGGAGAAGTGGGCATGGATGTAAGGCTTGAATCACATGTTATCCCGAGTAGAGGTAGCTTCAAGTACCTTAGGTCGGTTATCCACGGAGAAGGGGAGATCGATGATGATGTCGCACACCGTATTGGGGTAGGATGGATGAAGTGGAGGTTAGCATCCGGAGTTTTGTATGACAAGAGAGTGCCAACGATACTCAAAGGTAAGTTCTATAAAGCGGTGGTTAGACCGGCCATGATGTTTGGGGCTGAGTGTTGGCCTGTTAAGAACTCACATATCCAAAAGATGAAAGTAGCAGAAATGAGGATGTTAAGGTGGATGTGCGGGCACACTAGGATGGACAAGATTAGAAATGATGATATCCGGAGAAGGTGCACGTGGCTCCCATTGATGATAAGATGCGGGAAGCAAGGCTCAGATGGTTCGGACATATACAGAGGAGAAGCCTAGATGCTCCAGTAAGGAGGTGTGAGCGACTGGTTGTGGAGGGCACGAGAAGAGGTAGAGGGTGGCCTAAGAAGTATTGGGGAGAAGTGATCAGGCAGGATATGGTAAGGCTTCAGATTTTCGAGGACATGACACTTGATAGGAAGTTGTGGAGGTCAAGTATTACGGTTGTAGGCTAGGAGGTAGCTGAGTCTTGCGTTACCTTGTACTGTTGTGAGCCTAGTCTAGTAGGGTTTTTGTCTGAAATAACTAGGGGCATTGTCGTGTCTTACTATTTTCTCTTTTCGGTGCAGGACCTATTTACTAGCCATCATTTTTGTTTTGCATTTTTCCTTCTGCATTTTATGTTCGTATTTTTTCTATGATCTCTGCGGTGAAACTAATATTCTCTTATTTTTGTTTTTCTTATTATCTTGAGCTGAGAGTCTTCCGGAAACAGCCTCTCTACTCCTTCGGGGTAGGGGTAAGGTTTGCATACATACTACCCTCCCAGACCCCACTTGTGGGATTTTACTAGGTTGTTGTTGTTGTTGTTTAGTTTATCTACCTTTCGTAAAATTAAAAAAATATACAAAAATAGTTTCACTTTTAGTATTTAGTTTTATTTTAGTAGTTTAATTTAATTAAGAGTGATTTCTATATTTTACAAATACATTATACTTTTTACAATAAGATTTGGGGATTTTAGCTAAAATAGTTTGAGAAACCCCAAAACTAGTCTCATGTTTGAATTTTCTTAAGCAATTTTGGACCAACCTAATTACCCTTAGCCCAAATAACGTCAGTCCATTACCCCATCCTTAACCTAAGACCCTAACTTCTACACACTGACTTAACTATCACTAGACAACTGAATCTCCTGGAACTCTAAGTTGAATGGCGGATCACCCGAAGCAAAAAAGAGAAAACGCACTCCACCCTCAACCAAGAATAGCCGTCGTTCCCCACCCTTGATGTTATTAAAAGGGTGAATGGAAGTATAGGAGTGCTTACTGTAAGTGTAGGCAAAGTGACAGAAGTGGATGAAATTGTTGATGACTTGGAGATTGCATTTGGATTTACTCTTTTAACTGAATGGTCTCTATATTAGCAAAAAAAAAGAAAGGGAAATATTAGTTAAAGGAAATCTTTGGCAAGGAAATCATTTGGTTTCTTGGTAATTAACGAAAAAGGAAAACACAAAAGAAACTAAAAGTTTCTTCTCTCATTATTTTAGCTACAGCCAAGTCTAAGTCGTTTGAGATAGCCGGCGAGTTTTGATTCTGGTGCCGGTTCGCGATTTCGGCGTTTCAATCCAACGATTGTTACTTTGTTATTCTGATTGAGTTGCAAATTTTCAGCTTTATTCATCAATATAAAGGTCCATTCGAATCCATTTTTCTCAGTATTGTTTTACATTTTAAGTATACATTTGCTTTGATTTATTAGTGTTTCTATTTGCTCGTGGCGGGTTCTATTTGCTCTATAGAAAATACTTGATCTCTTTAGCATTATCGTGTACTGATTGCGTATTATTTGGGTTATATATTGGTTTTAATTATTAATTCGTTTGAATACATGTAAGTTTGGTTGGACAATTTATGTTAAATACACTATGGACTTTGACTTAGTTTTCTTACTTATATGGTTATGTTACGTTCCTTTGTTTTAGCATGTTGAAGTGGTGATCTAAGAGAGTTATTAAATTGGATAGATGAGAAAATTGGAGTTGTTTCTTTCTTGGAAAGGGATAAGAATAGGCCATGAGTGGTGTTAAGTTCGAAGAATGTATAACTCTTAAGCCTCATGATAATCTGAAACTTCGGAAAATAATCATGAACACCGTAGCTTGCTTTAGGCGCGATTAAATAAATTATCATGGCCATGGTATGGTTCCCGTGGCATGGTCACGATACGTAATCTCCAAGTCGAGTGTGCATGTCATGTGACCCGACCATAACGTCGAATAATAATAAAAATAAATATGTTATAAATCGTGGGTGCATTTCATGTGACGCGATTCGCAATGTGTTCAAAAACGACATGTGTACGACAATCGTGACTTGTTCCAGAACATAATTCTATAAATATTAAAAGTGGTTAGAAAGTTAAAAATACACGTAGGTTTAAAATGTGTAATTAATCATATAATTAGGACAATTATTAATAGTTGAGCGACAGTGCTAAAATCACGGAATTCGGGAGTGCCTAACACCTTCTTCCGGGTTAACATAATTTCTTACCCGGTCTTCTATGTTCGCGGACCAAAAATAGAGTCAATTTGCTCTATTTGGGATTTAAAATAAACTGGTGACTTGGGACACCATAAACTATCCCAAGTGGCGACTCTGAAAATTAAATTAAATAATCTAATTTCGATTAATGTCACTTTAATGGGAAAAAATCCTGTATATACCCCTTGGGTGTAAAAAGGAGGTGTGACAGCTCTGGCGACTCTGCTGGGGAAAAGAACCCAGAATCTCTAGTTCAGGATTCAAAATTTGAGCTTAGAATAACTGTTATACTTGGCCTTTATTTATTATTTGATTTTTTTTACGTGTTTGAGCCTAATGTGCTAAATGCCGCTTTTTACCGCTTTGATATTGCTTGAACTATATATAAACTATTACGAAACCCTTTTCTCTCTGAGTCTTCTAAATCTGCTGGGAAGCGTGCGCTTCGCATGGCTTCTTTTCTGTTAGAGTCAAATCCCAATTTTAGAATGAGGTTCGAACAAGTTGCTAAGCCGGTGAAGCTTCTGTATTCCTGGTGCACTGCCCCCAAGTCTAGAACAATACACCCAGGTTTTTAAACCTAAAATAACATAGCCTCATGCCGGATCCCTAGTAGGAACGCTTGTTTGCATCACATGCATTTGACTTTGGGGACTCAATACAAAGGTTGGGTCCGTCTAGGACACGTGTACCCGAAATTAAAAAAAACCATCCTGATGTATCTTACGTGCAACTTGCGTATTTGTTTGTTCGGCTTGCATGTTGACTGGCTTCTAGAATATGGGAAGAAAATCAAATAAAAAAACAAGAGTGAGATATAGGTATTTGAAAATTCCAAAACTCTGCCGAAATCTTGAACAAAAAAAAAAGAAAAGAAAATAAGCTAATGTTTTCAAAATCATGTTTTCCCTGTTCCGTCAAAACTGGCGAACTACGCAGGTCTGATTCTCACTGGATGTGAGATACGTAGGCAAACCTTATCGGTTCCGACCCATATTTTTAAAAAATTCAAAAATATTTTCCTTTACTTCCTTCTTTAGAAAGTCTTTCTTTTAGACCCCAATTTTTAAAAATACAAAAATATTTTATTTTAATCTCTCTCAAAATCAAAAAATATTTTCATTCTTCTTTCGAAAATTCAAGATTCAAAAAATGTTTTCTCTTGTCTTTCGAAATATTTCTTTCATAAATTCAACATAAAAGTCCAAAAATCCCAAAATATTTTCTTTTGAAATTCCCAAAACAAAAAAAAAACAAAAAAAATAGAAGTTCAAAAAAAATATTTTCTTCTCATTCAAAAAAAAAATCAAGCCAAATTAAAATATATATATATATATATATATTTCTTTCTCCTAGAAGTCTTTCTCCAAAAAATTCAAAAAAAACAAACAAATCCAAAAGCAAAAAAAATAATAATTCTTTCTTATGTAATTAAAAAAACGGAAAACAAATCAAAATGCAATTTTTTTTCTTCTCTATGAGTCTTTCTTTCGGAAATAAAAAAATCAAAATCCAAAAAAAAAAAAGATTTAGTATATTTCCTTTATTGCAAATCTTCCCGAACTACGCAAGATCTGATTCATGTTCCCACATGATACGTAGGCAACCCACATCAGGTTCGATCAACCATTGAAAAAATGAAAAAATAAAAAAAATGAAAAAAAAACAAAAATGAAAAAAAATGATGATAATAATAAGGACCGACTGAGTCCATTCTAACGTGCCTTTTATTTTGAATTATGAAGAAAATTTGAGGTGGTCGGTTTGTGGTAAGCTGACAACACAAAATCCAAAGGAAAAAAAATAACAACTGACATCGAAGCTATTGCAAGCAGTCATAAGACTCAGGGTCAGAGGGTTCAACAAGAGTCTACTGTGGTTGAGCAAAATAGAGTACTAAAACAAAAAATGACTAAAATGTGTCCTGCATGGGCCAACGACCAAGGACCGCCCTTATCTATTCCCGATTTCCCATAGTTCACACCCATCTTGACTACAACCACTCAGGTCTCATTGTCTGATCAATCTTATCCACCTAGGTTCAGTCTTTATCCCAACAGTGCGGCTACAGTTGGAACTTCTGTTGCGCGCTTCCAAAGTATGCCATTGACAACCAATTAGATAACCACTACTGTTATGCCCGTCTTCACCACCCCACACCCGATGGTGGTGTAGAGGAAAACTCATGAGTCACAATTTGCTACCCAGCAAGAGCAGTACCACTCTCCTGAGTACCACTCGTACTTGTTTGATCTTCCTGCAAACATTGAGAAGCCTGCCCGAAAGATGGCACAGGAAGAAATGACCCAAAGAGTGAAAAGCTTAGAACAACAGTTGAAAAACATGCAAGGGTTGGCAGGTCAGAAGGGTATTGCCTTCAAGGACCTAATGTATGTTCCCCAATGTCCACTTTCCACCTGGTTTCAAGACTCCCAAATTTGAAAAGTATGATGGACATGGAGACCCCATAGCCCACCTGAAAAGGTATTGCAATCAGCTAAGAGATGCAGGAAGAAATGAAGAATTGCTAATAGCTTATTTTGGGGAAAGCCTTATGGGAGTAGCCTCTGAATGGTTTATGGATCGAGACACCTCTCACTGGCATGTCTGGGATGTCATGGCCCAGTCCTTTGTCAAACAGTTCCAATAAAACATCGACATTTCCCGGACCGCAATTCTCTTTCAAACCTGAAGAAGAAACCAACTAAAAGTTTCAGGGAATATGCCATTAAATGGAGAGAGCAAGCATCTAGAGTTAAGCCACCCATGAATGACCACGAGCTAATCACTATCTTCCTTCAGGCTCAAGAGCCAGATTATTTTCAAAACATGATGTCCGCAGTGGGCAAATCCTTCTCGGAAGCAATCAAGATGGGGGAAATGGTTGAGAATGGTCTTAAGATAGGCAAAATTATAAGTCAAGCAGTCCTCAAAGTCGCAACTCAGGCTGTCCAGATTGAATCTGATAATGTTAGTATCACGAATGAGAAAGACGAAGAAATCATGATGACATCAGGGTCGAGAAGAGGTCCTAGGAGAGCATCTAGAAGGCATGACCAACCTCATCTGTTTTCCGATGATGCTCCTGAGCACCACTATCCACTTTAGAACTCATAATACTCTATTGCTCCACCTCTGTATGTTGTCCAGCCACCAAATCACCCAAGAAGGCAAGCACGTGCATCACAACATCTCCACCAGCCTCCACAAAATTTTCAAGTGCCTTATAACCCACATCCAAGCCAGGGGTATAGAAGGGAACAAAGGTTGAAAGATAATTTTACATCAATAGGAGAGTCCTATGCAAGCTTATTTGAGAAGTTAAAGCATTATGACATGATTGCACCCATTCCTCCAAATCATGTGGACCCACGTGCAAGAAGCTTTGACCCTTATAAAAGGTGTGAATATCATTCCAATGCCCAGGGACACAATGTTGAAAGTTGTCGGGATTTGAAAAGAGAAATAGAAAGGATGATCCAGGAAAAACTGATTGTGATCCAAGACAGTGACACCCAGAATATCATGTAGAATCCTTTACCTGCACATGATGATGCACACTTTGTGGGGATGATGCCTGGTGACATGGAGTATGAGAATCCTCTCGGGAATTTGCCGACTGAAATTGGAGAAGGCCATGGTGATTTTGATGAGCAAATTTGTGGCTAAATGTCAAGCTTAGCAATTGAAAAGTCATTATGTTCTTACTAAGAAGGAATCTTGGTAGCTTGTTTTGATGTTTTTTCTATTATCTGGTTTATTTCAGGGTTGTCATCCGGATTTTATTTATTTTATTAAGTCAAACCCTTCTATCCCTCTATTCTGTTTGTATAGGTCTTGCCTGTCTGTTTTGTGGCTACTTTCATTATCCGGGTTATTTTAGGGTTTTAACTCGATTTTTAGGTTATTTGTCTTGTTGTTTACTCAATAAAATAGAGTTTGTCCTTTTGTGTCATTCCATGCTTAATTCTTTTTCTGCTAGTTTTAGTGACATGGCATGCATGCAGAATTTTTGGCCAGATCTTAGAAAATTGATTTAAGCTTGAATTGGGAAACTGAGAAAAGACCCTTTTGAGGATGAAAAAGAGTTGAAATACCTTGAAATTAAGCCCTAGTAAAATTCAAGTGGAACTAGAATAGTCATACCCGCGGAGGTTAAGGATCATTACTTCAAAATCATTGTGAAGATCGGGTTGAGGAAGAATCAATTGAAGTTTGTTGGAAAGTTTGACATTAAAGGATGGAAAGTGTCACGACCCTGGTTCGCCCACCGTGAACCATCATGATGGCACCTAGTCTCTATGAATAGGTAAGCCTAAAATGCGGAAGATAAACCAATTTGCGGAAGAATACAATTTAAAACAGAAATAATGTAATAAAACAGCATTTTAAAAGTGTCGCTCGGCATACAAATTATAACTCTCAAATCCAATATATATCTCTCCCAAAACCCAGAAACCCATGAATCACAAGATAGGGATATTTCATAGTACTCTAACTCCAGAATAGTCTAAAACAAGTAAATACAGAAGGGTTGTAACTACAAGAGAGAATAGAGAGAGATTCCTCGGTCTGCGGATGTGGCAGATATACCTCGAAGTCTCCGAAGGGTCGCCTCGCCTCAAGGGTGGTAAGTCTGAGTCAAGGTACCTGGATCTGCATATGAAAAACATGTACAGAAAGGGTATGAGTACACCACATCGGTACTCAGTAAGTGCTAAGCCTAACCTCGGTCAGGTAGTGACGAGGAAGGTCAGGGCCCTACTGAGATAAAAATAAAAATATAAGATATGACAGTATAAGATAAGCAGTACCGTCGAAAACTAACACTAAGAATTTAATACAGGAAAACAAGGAATTCAATAACTGAAACAGAGGCAAAAACAATCACAAGGAAATAATCGGGGATCTCTCAGTATCCTGAGGATCTCTTATTACCCTCAACATATGCCAGGGATCTCTTGGTATCCCGAGGATCTCTCAGTATACTCGATATATGCTAGGGATCTCTTGGTATCCTCAATATACGTGCCAGAGATCTCATTATCCCGCACCTCAGTTCAAATCATAAATACGTACAGGGGATCTCCCGGGATGCCATCCCCCGTAGTCCCAAAGTAAAACACACAGCAACAACACAAGAATACTCAATTAATCTCAATTTCGTATCAAGTAAACAGGTACTTCTAATCTAACATGCTTCACATAATTCAATTAAGATAGTTTAAGCAAATAAGCAGTTAAGTCAATAGACATGCTTTTTCTAAGTTAATAGCAGGCTTAAATTGCAAGTAAAATGAAACAGGAAAAAGGAACACAATTGAAATTACTTAAAGAAAATCGGATTTTCAACAATTAGCTCAAGTATGCACTCGTCACCTCACCTACAAGGCATTTCAAACATCAAATATACCAAATCCTAAGGGGAAGGTCCCTCACACAAGGTTAGACAAGCCACTTACCTCGAACCGGCTCAATAATCAACCCGAGACCACGTTCTTGCCACGAGTACTCGACTCCAATAGCCCAAATCTATTCAATTCAATTGCATAATGTAAATAACACTTCAAGTAACTGATTCTACAATTAAATTCTAAGCTAATACGCGGAATTAGGTAAAATGACCAAAATGCCCCTCGGGCCCACGTCTTGAAATCGGGTAAAATTTATATTTTCAGAATCCTCACTCACGGGTTCATGCATACCAAAATTATTCAATTCTAGGGTCAAATTCCCAACCAAAAGTCGAATTCTTTGTTTAAGAACTTTCTTCCAACTTTTCCCCAATTTTCATCTCCAATCCGAAATTAAATGATGAAACTAATTATAGATTGAAGGAATATAACTAGAAAGGGTAAAAGAATTGTTACCTACTGATCTCCTCTTCAATTTCCTCCCAAATCGCCCTCTCCCGAGCTCCAAATCGAATTTCCAACTTTTTAAACTAAACCCTCGAAATTTTATATTTTTGCCCATCTGTTACCGCATCTGCGGTTTTGCGGAACACTGGTCGCATCTGCGACTCATCACTTAAAACAAGATTCCGCATTTGCGACTCACCATCCGTAGATGCGGTACAGCTCCTACGGAAAGCCTACTGAATGGCTCATGCTGAACCTCCTCATTTCCGCTTCTGCAATTGATCCGCTGCTTCTGCGGCTCCGCACCTGCGGTCCCTCACTCGCAGGTGCGGTTATGATAGTAAAACAGCTGAAGCTGCAACTCCAAATCCCAAAAATCTTTCCGCCAACCATACGAAATCATCCCGAGGCTCCAGATACCTCAACCAAACTTACCAACATATCCCATAACATCATTCAAACTCGTTACAACCTTCAGAACACTCAAAACAACATCCAAACATCTATTTTTCATCGGATTCAAGCCTAAGAATCCCAAAAACTCTAAAAATACGCTTTCGATCAAAAAGTCTATCAAACCTCATCCGAATGACCTGAAATTTTTGCACACATGTCACATTCAACACTATGGAGCTACTCCAACTTCCGGAATTCCATTTCGAATCTCGGATCAAAATCTCACTATCGAACGAGAAACTTCAAAACTTGACCTTTCAGCATTTCAAGCCTAAATTAGCTACGGACCTCCAAAACACAATCTGAACATGCCCCTAAGCCCGAAATCACCCAATGGAACTAACGGAACCAACAGATTTCCATTCCGAGGTCGTCTTCACACTGTTCCAACTACGGTCAACCTTCCAACACTTAAGCTCTCATTTAGGGACTAAGTGTCCCAAAACTCTCCGAAATTCAAAACCGAACATTCCGACAAATCAAAATAGCATAAATAAACTCGGGGAAAGCAGCTAATGAGGGATCGGGGCATAAATTATTAAGACGAACGGCCGGGTCATCTCATCTTCCTACACTTAAACATTCGTTCGTCCTCGAACGAGCATAGAGACATACCTGAAGTGGTGAAAAGATGAGGGTAATGGTTGCGCATATCCTACTCGATCTCCCAGGTCGCCTCCTCGACCGGCTGACCCCGCCACTGAACCTTTACCGATGCAATGTTCTTTGACCTCAGCTTTCTAACCTTCCTGTCCAATAATGCCACTAGCTCCTCAACATAAGATAGATCCTTGTCCAACTAGACCGAACTGAAATCCAACACGTGCGATGGATCGTCGTGATACCTCCAGAGCATCGAGACATGAAATATCGGATGAATTCCTGCCAAGCTGGGAGGTGAGGCAAGCTTATAAGCAACCTCCCCAACACGCCTCAATATCTCAAAAGGCCCAATAAACCTCGGACTCAACTTTCCCTTCTTCCCAAATCTCATAACGCCCTTCATAGGCGAAACCCGAAGCAGAACCCGCTCTTCAACCATATAGGAAACATCACGAACCTTCCGGTCCGCGTAACTCTTCTGTCTGGACAGGGCTATACGGAGTCTATCCTGAATCACCTTGACCTTCTCCAAAGCATCCTGAACCAAGTCTATGCCCAATAATCTGGCCTCACCCGGCTCAAACCAACCCACCGGGGATCTACACCGTCTACCATATAAAGCCTCATACGGTGCCATCTAAATGCTGGACTGATAGCTATTATTGTAAACAAACTCCGCCAATGGTAAGAACTGATCCCAAGACCCTCCAAACTCGATCACACATGCACGGAGCATATCCTCAAGAATCTGAATAGTGCGCACGAACTGTTCATCCGTCTAAGGGTGAAATGATGTACTCAACTCTACCTGAGTACCAAACTCATGCTGAACGGCTCTCTAGAACCATGATGTGAATTGAGTACCCCTATCTGAAATGATGGACACTAGAATACCATGCAAACGTACAATATCCCGGATGTAAATCTCTGCCAACCGCTCCGAAGAATAAGTAGTACACACAGGAATAAAGTGAGCGGACTTGGTCAGCCGATCCACAATCACCCAAATAGCGTCGAACTTTCTCAAAATCCGTGGGAGCCCAACTACAAAGTCCATGGTGATCCACTCCCACTTCCACTCAGGAATCTCTATCTGTTGAAGCAATCTACCCGGTCTCTGGTGCTCATACTTCACCTGCTGATAGTTGAGGCACCGAGCTACAAATCCAACTATGTACTTCTTCATCCGCCTCCACCAGTAGTGCTGCCTCAAATCCTGATATATCTTCGCAGCACCCGGATGAATGGTATACCGCGAGCTATGGGCCTCCTCCAAAATCAACTCCCGAAACCCATCAATATTTAGTACACAAATCCGACCCTGCATTCTCAATACACCGTCATCGCCAATAGTCACATTTCTGGCATCACTGTGCTGAACCTTGTCCTTAAGGACAAGCAAATGAGGGTCATCATACTGACGCTCCCTGATACGATCAAATAAGGAAGACCAAGAAACCACGCAAGCTAGAACCCGACTAGGCTCCGAAAGATCCAATCTCACAAACTGGCTGGCTAAGGCCTGAACATTCCATCGTCATAGGTCTCTCCGATGCTGGTAAATAAGCCAAACTCTCCAAACTCTCTGCCTGGCGACTCAAAGTATCGGATACCATATTGGCCTTGCCCGGTGATACAAAATAGTGATATCAAATTCTTTCAGCAACTCTAACCACCTCCTCTGGTGCAAATTTAGATCCTTTTGCTTGAATAGGTGATGTAAGCTCTGATGGTCAGTATAAATCTCATAAGGAACCCCGTATAAGTAATGGCGCCAAATCTTCAGGGCGTAAACAATGGTAGCTAACTCAAGGTCGTGGATAGGGTAATTCTTCTCATGTACATTCAACTGTCTGGACGCGTAGGCAATCACCCTACCATCCTGCATCAACCGCCCTGAGGCCAATCCTTGAGGCATCACAATAGACCGTATAAGACCCTGAACCTGTAGGCAGTATCAAAATTGGGGCTGTAGTCAAAGCTATCTTGAGTTTCTGAAAGCTTGCCTCACACTCCTCCTTCCACTGGAACGGAGCACCCTTATGGGTCAGTCTGGTCAATAGGGGCTGCAATCGATGAAAATCCCTCAACAAAACGGCGGTAGTAACCCGCCAAGCCAAGGAAACTGCGGATCTCTATAGCTGAGGATGGTCTGGGCCAACTCTGAACAACCTCTATTTTCTTTGGATCTACCTAAATACCTTCACTTGACACCATGTGGCCTAGGAATGCCACTAAATCCAACCAAAACTCACATTTCGAGAACTTAGCTTATAACTTCTTCTCTCTCAGAGTCTGAAGCACAGTCCTCAGGTGTTGCTCATGATCTTCCCGACTCCGCGAATACACTAGAATAGCATCAATAAAGACAATGACAAACAAGTCAAGATACAGCCGGAACACACTATGCATCAAATGCATAAAGGTTGTCGGGGAATTGGTTAGCCTAAATGACATAACAAGGAACTCGTAATGAAAATACCGAGTCCTGAAAGCAGTCTTCGGGATATTTGGCTCCCGAATCTTTAACTGATGGTAACCTGAGCACAAGTCAATCTTAAAAAACACTCGTGTGCCCTAAAGCTGGTCGAACAGATCATCAATACGAGGCAAATGATAACGGTTCTTAATTGTAACTTTATTCAACTGGCGATAATCAATACACATACGCATAAAACCATCCTTTTTCTTCACAAACAAGATAGGAGCACCCCCAAGGTGATACACTGGGCCGAATAAAACTCTTATCAAGCAATTCCTATAACTGATCCTTCAACTCCTTTAACTCGGGAGGAGCCATATGATACAAAGGAATAGAAATGGGCTGAGTGCCCGGCAACAGATCAATGCCAAAATCAATATCTATATCAGGCGGCATGCCTGGAAGATCAGCTGGAAAAACATTGGGAAAATCCTGTACTACTGGAACTGAATCAACCGCAGAGGTATTGATACTAACATCTCTCACATAGGCTAAATACGGGTCACACCCCTTCTCAACCATACGTAGAGCTTTAAGAAAAGAAATAACTCTACTGGGAGTGTGATCTAAGGTACCCCTCCACTCAACATGCGGTACACCTGGCATAGCCAGCATCACGGTTTTGGCGTGACAATCAAGAATAGCATAATGGGGTGACAACCAGTCCATGCCCAAGATAATATCAAAATCTACCATGCTGAGCAACAATAAATCGGCTCTGGTCTCAAAACCATTAAGAGCAACCAAACACGACCGATAAATGTGGTTCACAATAAGAGAATCTCCCACAGGAGTAGAAACATAAACAAGGGAACTCAAAGAATCCCAAGATACACCCAAATGCGGAGAAAAATAAGAAGACACATAATAGTAAGTGGAGCCTGGATCAAATAGAACTGATACATCTCTGTGACAGACCAATATAATACCTGTGATAACATAATCGGAGGCAACAGCCTCGGTACGGGCAGGAAGGGCATAGTATCTGACCTGGCCTCCCCCTCTAGGGTGGCCTCTACCTCCCCGACCTCCACCTCTAGCTGGCTAAGCAGGTGGGGTAGCAACTGGAGCTATAACCATAGCCTAAGAACTCTGCGGGGCGCACTGTGGCTGAGAAGTCTGTGGAGACGCACTCCTCCCAAGTCTAGGGAAATCCCTCACCACATGGCATATGTCACCACACTCAAAGCAAGCTTTGGGAGGATGTGGTGGCTATGACTGGCTCGGCCCGGGTCTGCTAGACTGACCTCTGAAAGCACCCCGCGCAGGAGGCACGCTAGATAGCAGAGGTGCATAATAAGGCTCCTGAGGTGTAGGAGGAGCTGGAATACCGCTGGCTGCTGGAAGAGCTGAATAGACAGGGCGACTCATATAACCCCTACCATGACGGCCTACTGTTGGGGCACGGGCACAAGAGAAATGGCCTGACTTTCGAGACCTCTTGGCCTCCCTCTCCTCTCTCTCTCTCCCTCCCTAGCATACATACCCTCAATCCTCCTAGCAATGCTCACCACCTACTGATAAGAAATATCCATCTCCAACTCACGAACCATGCTAGACCTGATGTTGGGAATAAGACCTTCAATAAACCGGCAAACCCTTTCACGAACAGTAGAAACCAAGGCTGGGGCATGTCTAGCCAAACAAGTGTAACAGACAGCATACTCTGAGACAGTCATAGCACCCTGGCATAAATTCTCAAACTCTGCACGCCATGCGTCCTTGAGGCTCCGAGGAACATACTATCTCAGGAATAGATCTAAAAACTGAGTCCAAGTCATTGAAACAGCCTCATCCGGACTGTTTAACTCGTAGGTGCGCCACCACTCATAGGCGGCCCCTCGAAGCTAGAAAGTAGTGAAAGAAACCTTGCTCGATCCTGATATACCCATGGTATGGAGAATGTGGTAACACTCATCTAGAAATCCTAGAGCATCATCCGATGCTAGACCACTGAATACAGGAGGCTTGTACTTCTTGAACCTCTCAAGCCTCAGTTACTCATCCTCGAAAGCCGCTGCCCTGTCCTCGGGCTAATCTCGGACTGCAGGATGTAAAGGAATAATCTTAGGGACGTGCTCAACATGCACTCGATGCTCAGGAGCGCGGGCGGCGGGAGTCTGTGCTACTCCTCCGGCCTTAGACGTAGCTGCAGCAAGGGGAAGCAACCCTGCCTGAGCCAAAGTGGTGTACATGCTCATGAACTGTGCTAGAGTCTCCTGAAGAGCTGGAGTAGTGGTAGTAGTAGGCGTATCAGGTGCCTGGATTCTGGCTGGAACTGTTGGTGGTACCTCGGCGGCAGCTCGCGTAGGTGCTCTGGCGGTACCACGTGCGCGTCCTCGGCCTCTACCCTAGCCCCGACCTCTGACAGCTGCAGTAGGGGGTGCGGGTGCCTGATCATCTCGTGTAGCACGTGTCCTCACCATCTGTGAGAGAATAGAAGACAGAAGTTTATAATTGTGATATCAAAATCTCGCACGACAAGGAAATCAAATGAAGTGGAAATTTTCTAATGGTTACATAGCCTCTCGTAGATAAGTACAGACGTCTCCGTACCGATCAGCGAGACACTAATAAACCGGCTTGTGATCCACGACTCCTATGAACCTAGAGCTCTGATACCAACTTTTCACGACCCCGGTTCGCTCTTCGGGAACCGTCGTGACGGCACCTAGTCTCTACGACTAGGTAAGCCTAAAATGCGGAAAATAACTCAAACTTGTGGAAGAAAAGAAAATAGAAATAATGTAATATAACAGCGTTTTAAAAGTGTCGCTCGGCATACAAAATATGACTCTCAAATCCAATATATATCTCTCCCAAAACCCGGAAACCCATGAATCACAAGCTAAGGATATTACATAGTGCTCTAACTCTAGAATAGTCTAAAATAAATAAATACAGAAGGGTTGTAACTGCAAGAGAGAATAGAGAGAGACTCCTCGGTCTGCGAACGCGGCAAATATACCTCGAAGTCTCCGAAGGGTCGCCTCGCCTCAAGGATGGTAAGTCTGAGTCAAGGTACCTGGATCTGCACATGAAAAACATGCGCAGAAAGGGCATGAGTACACCACAACGGTACTCAGTAAGTGCCAAGCCTAACCTCGGTCGGGTAGTGACGAGGAAGGTCAGGGCCCTACTGAGATAAAATAAAAATATAAGATATGACAGTACAAGATAAGCAGTACAGTTGAAAACTAACAATTAGAATTTAATACGGGAAAGCAGGGAATTCAATAACTGAAACATAGGCAAAAGCAATCACAAGAAAATACTCGAGGATCTCTCAGTATCCTCAATATATGCTAGGGATCTCTTGGTATCCCGAGGATCTCTCCGTATTCTCAATATATGATAGGGATATCTTGTTATCCCGAGGATCTCTTGGTATCCTCAATATACATGCCAAGGATCTCTCGATATCCCGCACCTCAGTTCAAATCATAAATACGTACAGGGGATCTCCCGGGATGCCGTCCCGTAGTCCCAAAGTAAAACACACAGCAGCAACACAAGAATACTCAATTAATCTCAATTTCGTATCAAGTAAACAGGTACTTCTAATCTAACATGCTTCACATAATTCAATTAAGGCAATTTAAGCAAATAAATAGCTAAGTCAATTAGGCATGCTTTTCTAAGTTAACAACAGGTTTAAATTGCAAGTAAAATGAAATAGGAAAAAGGAACACAATTGAAATTACTTAAAGAAAACCGGATTCAACAATTAGCTCATGTACGCACTCGTCACCTCACGTACAAGGCATTTCAAGTATCAAATATACCAAATCATAAGGGGAAGGTCCCCCACACAAGGTTAGACAAGTCACTTATCATGAACCGGCTCAATAATCACCCCGAGACCACGTTCTTACCATGAGTAATTGACTCCAAATGGCCCAAATCTATTCAATTCAATTGCATAATGTAAATAACACTTCAAGTAACTGATTCTATAATTAAATTCTAAGCTAATACGTGAAATTAGGTAAAATGACCAAAATGCCCCTCGGGCTCACGTCTCGGAATCGGGTAAAATTTATATTTTTAAAATCCTCATACTCTCACTGGTTCATGCATACCAAAATTATCCAAATCTAAGGTCAAATTTCGAATCAAAAGTCGAATTCTAGGTCAAAGAACTTTCTTCCAACTTTTCCCCAATTCTCATCTCCAATCCGAAATTAAATGATAAAACTAACTATAGATTGATGGAATATAACTAGAAAGGGTTAAAGAATTGTTATCCACTAATCTCCTCTTCAATTTTCTCCCAAAATTTCCCTCTCCTAAGCTCAAAACCGAATTTCCAACTTTTGAAACTTAACCCTCAAAATTTCATACTTCTGCCCAGCTGCTACCGCATCTGCGGTCCCGCTTTTGTGGAACACTGCTCGCATCTGCGACTCCTCACTTAAAACCAGATTCCACATCTGTGACTCACCATCCGCAGATGCGGTACCGCTCCTGCGGAAAACCTACCACTTCTACGTCTCCTACTAAGCCTCCCCATTTCCGCTTCTATGATTGATCTGCTGCTTCTGCGGCTCCGCACCTGCGGTCCCATACTCGCAGGTGCAGTTATGACAGTAAAACAGCTGAAGCTGCAACTCCAAATCCCAAAAATCTTTCCGTCAACCATCCGAAATCCTCCCGAGGCCCTTGGGACCTTAACCAACCTACCAACATATCTCATAACTTCATTCAAACTTGTTCCAACCGTTGGAACGCTCAAATCAACATCAAAACATTTATTTTTCATCGGATTCAAGCCTAAGAATCCCAAAAGCTCTAAAAATACGCTTTCGATCAAAATGTCTACCAAACCTCGTCCGAATGACCTGAAATTTTGCACATACATCACATTCAACACTACAGAGCTACTCCAACTTCAGGAATTCCATTCTGACCTTCGGATCAAAATCTCACTATCGAACCGGAAACTTCAAAATTCGACCTTTCGGCATTTCAAGCCTAAATTAGCTACGAACCTCCAAAACACAATCCGAACACGCCCCTAAGCCCAAAATCACCCAACGGAGCTAACGGAACCATTGGATTTCTATTCCGAGGCCGTTTTCACACTGTTTCGACTACGGTCAACCTTCCAACACTTAAGCTCTCATTTAGGGACTAAGTATCCCAAAATTCTCCAAAATTCAAAACCAAACATCCCGGCAAATGAAAATAGTAGAAATAAATTCGCGAAAGTAGCTAATGGGGGATCGGGGCATAAATTCTTAAGATGACTGGCCGGGTCGTCACAGAAAGTCTCTTTTGAGTAGGACACACCAAGAAGATATACATCTTCATCAATGCTATGATCACGAAAGGATAATATGTTTGGCGTTCTCGAGGCTAAGAGGCCCTTTTTCTGCTACCCAAATAGTTTATACCCTTTGTTATCCCTTTTGAGCCTATGTTATTTTCTTTGACCACCCTCTTTTGGAATCAATTTTAGAGTCAAAATTTCAAACAAAAAAAAGAAAAAAATAATAATAAAAGTCCATGCCCCAAGAGTAAAAACTGGGGTAGCTTTTTGAAAGTTCAAGTGAAAAAAAAAAAGAACAGTAGAAGGTCCATGCCCCCATAAGATAGAAGTTGGGGCAAACAAAAAGAAAAAAAAAAGAAAAAAGAAAAGAAAAGAAAAAAGAGAACAGAAAAGGAAAAAAAAGATAGCGGAATAGAAAGAAAAATTATACTTAGGTCAGATGTATGAACTACATTCGACCTGATTCCTTTAAAAAGGGATATGTAGGCAGCCTTACATGGTTAATAAGAATTAAAAAAAAAATTCCAAAAATCCCCAGTCTAAAACTGGGGCATGAGTTTGTTCTGGCTTTTAAAATAGTCGATTCCAAGAGTTGTAAGTCTACAACCCCTCATTTTGAGTCTACTTTGAGCCTTCATGCCGCACTTTCTTTCCAACCCTATCCAAAGACCTTCCAAATAAAGACCTCCCGATATGCCTTCATGAATGCCAAGAGAAGCGTGCAATGAGCAACGGTGGTCACGCGACATAAAATAATGTCAGGTTGCTAACACAAGAAAGCAAAAGAAGGGAAAAAAGAAAAAAAGAGAGTCTTACTAGTGAAAACCCTCACGGGCACTTTAAGGCGGCGGTAAGTAGAGATAAATAAATGAGAGAGGCTTGTTGGTAAAAATGCCTCAGGGCACCATTAGTCGAAGGTGAGTCATGAGTCTGAAGCAAATAATTGGCACAGAGATGCTCGATTTCAAAGCTCGAAGGAATGACAAGAGTAAAGGTTAGAATGATTTGAAAGATCAGGCCATTAAGTCCAAAGTGCATGTCATGATTCATTAAGGCTAGTTATTGAAAGAAAAAGAGAAAAAAAAACTCTTCCTTCTGTCCTTCCCGATAGGGGCATTTCTTGTTAATGTTGTTTCTTTGCATCATTGTGTCCCTTCACTTTGAGTCAGTTCTTGTCAAAATAAGCAAGGAAATATTTCAAATCTGCTACTAGCTTTTCGGTTGCGCAAAGTAAATTTGGCCAAAGCACTCAGTTGTTACTGTCAATATACCTTGAGGATTCATGCAAAGGCTCCCCCAAAAAACTCTTGTCAGCCTACTTGGCACAAGCAAAAATAACTTGTGATTCTCTCTGATAGACAAATTGCTCAAAAGTAGGAAGTCTTTTAAGATATCAGAAAAGGTCACCTAAGCAAATATATCCAGTCGGTATAAGACTGATTGAGCCACAAAACACCAATGACATTGGAAGCGAAACAATCAAGATTGATACAGAAAGAAAAGGTCCCTTGAAAGCAACAACAGAGTCTCCTAGCAGTGCAGCCAACTACCAATATAGTCGGTCTTCTAAAAATGAATGGACACAAAGCCAAGTTTCCCAAGACTCAAGGCCACAAACTGATCACCACTTTTAAAACTGACAAAATTTTCTTTGTTTGAAACAGGAACAAAGCAGTGCAAGGAAAGTGGTAAAAAAATGAAAAGAAGAGAAGAGACGACAAAGGGAAGTTTTTCAAATCTTTGCCTATTCTATCTTGCTCATGTGCATAAAATTTTGTCATTTGCTCGTCACATTTTACCTCCTAGGATAAAAAGTCCTAGTTTGATGGATTTTTCTCCCAATAAAAATCTTAGTCTGATGAATTTTTCTCTTAAGATAGAAGACCTAGTCTGATGAACATTCTCCTAGGATAAAAATCTTAGTCTAATGAATCTTTCTCCTAATATAACACAAAAAAAGAGGACCTAGTCTGATGAACTTTCTCCTAGGATCAAAATCTTAGTCTGATGAATTTTTCTCCTAAGATAGAAGGCCTAGTCTGATGAACTTTCTCCTAGGATAGAAATCTTAGTCTGATGAATCTTTCTCCTAAGATAACAAAAAAAAACCAGTTTGATGAATCTTTCTCCTAGGATCAAAATCTTAGTCTGATGAATCTTTCTCCCAAGATAGAAGACCTAGTCTGATGAACTTTCTCTTAGGATAGAAATCTAGGTCTAATGAATTTTTCTCCTAAGATAGAAGACCTAGTCTGATGAACTTTCTCTTAGGATAAATGTTTTAGTCTGATGAATTTTTCTCCTAAGATAGAAATCTTAGTCTGATGAATCTTTCTCCTAAGATACCAAAAAAAAAAGACCTAATCTGATGAACTTTCTCCTAGGATAAAAATCTTAGTCTGATGAATCTTTCTCCTAAGGTCATAAAAGTACTTAGTCTAATGAAGTTTCACCTAGAATCAAAATCTTAGTCTGATGAATCTTTCTCCTAAGATAAAAAGATGAGAAAACCCTAGTCTGATAAATTCTCCTAGGATAACAATCTTAGTCTGATGAATATTTCTCCTAAGACAGGAAACCTAGTCTGATGAATTTTCTCCTAGGATAGAATTCTTAGTCTGATGAATCTTTCTCCTAAGATTAAAAAAGTCCTAGTCTGATTAATTTTCTCCTAGGATCGAAGTCTCAGTATGATGAATTTTTCTCCTAAGATATAAAAACCTAGTCTGATGAATTTTCTCCTAGGAAATTAAAAAAAAAAGGATGTCTCAATTAAAAAAAAGTCATTTGTTCATGCCTTTGAAAAAAACGCTGGGGCAATTTGTTTAAAAGAATGATTTTCTCAAAAGAAAAAAAATGAAATTGATTTTTCTTTAAAAAAAAGGAAAAAAAAACAAAAAAAATCCTTCTTGGTTCATTTTAGCATAGGTACACAATTCAGTAGTCTCATTTTCCAACATAGGGTCTCCACTCCTTAGTTGATGCCAGCATAACCTGATGCCAACATAGGGTCACCACTCCCTAGTTGATGCCAACATAGGGTCTCCACTCCCTAGTTGATGTCAGCATAACCCGATGCCAACATAGGGTCACCACTCCCTAATTGATAATTTTCCAACAATAGGGTCTCCAAAATCTAGTTGATTTCATTTTAGATATAGGGCCTCTACTCTCTATTCTCTTTTTCCCAAGGATACACAATCCTGATTTTTATTGCTTTCAATAATGAAGTAGTATAGAATTTTGGTTACAAATAACTCACGAAATTTTCCTAGGGAAAACTGGGGCAGAAAAATTTTGTTCGTTTGTTTGTTTTAGTGTTTGAGCAGGTTATACCTCGATGCACAGGGTTCATAGACGACCAAAAGAAGGAGTCTAAATCTAGAATAAAAGAAAAAAAAAGAAAAAGAAAAAGAAGTGAACTCAAAGTACAGAAGCATAGAAAAGATGTAGACTGCTTAAGACGTGATTGAAGTCACAGGCTTTGCATGTCCCACCTTGATTTGAGAAGTTGAAAAAGGAATGAACCAGCACCTGCAGCTAACAAGCATCAGGATTCAGATCAGAGTCCGCATGAAGAACCAATCAAGACTCAAGATCAAGCTTCAAAAGACTCATAGATAGGAATCTTGTAACTCGTAGCTGATAGGCTTAGTTAGTCTTTTTAATTTTGATTTTGATGTAATAACAGGACCGCAGACCGGAACCTCGACGGCACCTCAATCGACTCTCCACCTCGGTATACTCCATCACTCTTTCTAATTCTGAACTACACGTAGCCTGATTCCTTTATAGCCAAGGATATGTAGGCAGCTCAGATACCAGGGCTCAGTGACATTCTCCTTTCTTTTAGGTTTTGGTCTCTCTAAATAAGGGTCGGGTCAAAAAACCTGTCTGGTCATTCTTTGTCTTAAAACTCTTCGTGTTTCCAATCAAAGAGGGGCAACTGTAGACATGTAATATTTACTCTCCCCGAGATTTTACACATTTTAGTGTTTAAATATTCAGTTTAGGTCTAATATCGCTATTTTAACTAGTTTTGACCCTTTTACTTTATTTTATCACAAAAATAAAAATTACAAAAAATATTTTCTCTTATTTAGCTAATTGATATTTTATTTAGTCACTTTTAGTTTATCTACCTTTCGTAAAATTAAAAAATATACAAAAATAGTTTCACTTCTAGTATTTAATTTTATTTTAGTTGTTTATTAAGAGTGATTTCTATATTTTATAAATACATTATACTTTTTACAATACGATTTGAGGATTTTAGCTAAAAGTGTTTTAGCAACCCCAAAACTAGTCTCATCTTTTAATTTTCTTAAGTAATTTTGGACCAACCCAATTACCCTTAGCCCAAATAATGTTAGCCCATTACCCCATCCTTAACCTAAGACCCAAACCCTACCTTCTTCTACACACTTGACTATCCCTAGACAACCAAATCTCCTGGAACTCTAAGTTGAACGGCGGATCACCCGAAGCAAAAAAGAGAAAACGCACTCCACCCTCAACCAAGAATAGCCGTCATTCCCCACCCATGATGTTAGTAAAAGGGTGAATGGAAGTATAGGAGTGTTTACTGTAAGTGTAGGCAAAGTGACAGAAGTGGATTAGATTGTTGATGACTTGGAGATTGCATTTGACTTTACTCTTTTAACTGAATGGTCTCTATATTAGCAAAAAAAAAAAGGAAAATATTAGTTAAAGGAAATCTTTGGCAAGGAAATTATTTGGTTGCTTGGTAATTAACGAAAAAGGAAAACTCAAAAGAAACTTAGAGAAAGCTTCTACTCTCGTCAGTTTGGCTACAGCCAAGTTTAAGTCGTTTGAGATCGCCGGTGAGTTTTGATTCTGGTGCCGGTTCGAGGTCCGGTTCGCAATTTCGGCGTTTTAATCCAACGATAGTTACTTTGTTATTCTGATTGAGTTGTAAATTTTCAGCTTTATTCATCAATATAAAGGTCCACTCGAATCCATTTTTCTCAATATTTATTTACATTTTAAGTATATAGTTGCTTTGATATATTAGTATTTCTATTTGCTCGTGACGGGTTCTATTTTCTCTATGGAAAATACTTGGTCTCTTTCGCATTAATCGTGTACTGATTGCGTATTATTTATGTTATATATTGATTTTAAAGATTAATTCGTTTGAATACATGTAAGTTTGGTCGGACGATTTCAGTTAAATACACTATGGACTTTGACTTAGTTTTCTTACTTATATGGTTATGTTACATTCCTTTATTTTAGCATGTTGAAGTGGTGATTTAAGTGAGTTATTAAATTGGATAGATGAGAAAATTAGAGTTGTTTCTTTCTTGGAAAGGAATAAGAATAGGCCATGAGTGGTGTTAAGTTCGAAGAATGTATAACTCTTAAGCCTCACGATAATCTGAAACTTAGGAAAATAATCATGAACATCGTAGCTTGCTTTAGGAACGATTAAATAAATTATCATGACCATGGTACGGTCCCCGTGGCATGATCACGATACGTAATCTCCAAGTCGAGTGTGCATTTCATGTGACCCGATCATAACTTCGAATAATAATAAAAATAAACATGTTTGTAAATCGCGGGTGCATTTCATGTGACGCGATTCGCAATGTGTTCAAAAACAACAAGTATACGACAATCGTGACTTGTTCCAGAAAATAATTCTATAAACATTAAAAGCGGTTAGAAAGTTATAAATGCACGTAGTTTTAAAATGTGTAATTAATCAGATAATTAGGCCAATTATTAATAGTTGAGCGAACGTGCTAAAACCACAGAATTCGGGAGTGCCTAACACCTTCTCCCAGGTTAACAGAATTCCTTACCTGGTCTTCTGTGTTCGCGGACCAAAAATATAGTCAATTTCCTCTATTTGGGATTTAAAATAAATCGGTGTGTTGGGACACCATAAACTATCCCAACTGGCGACTTTGAAAAGTAAATAAAATAATCCCATTTCGATTAATGTCACTTTAATTGGAAAAACTCTCGTATATACCCCTCGGGTGTAAAAAAGAGGTGTGACAGGGGTTGAGATTATCTTGAGATTAATGTAGTTACACTATTTATAACAAGCGATAAATAAGTGTCATGAAGGATAAAGGGTACACGAATTAAAGAAAACGATTTCGTTGAAACTGGCCAATTTGGGATAATACCCGATAATTATGAACTAGTACCATTCAAGATACCATATGACCAAGGTAGTATAATTTATAAAGTATATATGAAGTATATTAAAAATAAGTAGAATTTTAAGTAATTTGTGGCAATTTTTAAATTATGCGGGTAATTGATTAATTACCGAAAAATGGGACATGACCCAGTTAACTAATAAGTGGATAAAAATTTATGAAATTACACCTCCCCAAAATGTGTCACAAAGCCACAATGGCTAAGAATGACTCTTAGTCATTTATACCATGCGACTACTTATAGTCAAATTAAAATTTAACTAACACAAGACTTGAATATAAGTCTTATCTATCATTCCTTCTTAGATTCAAATACGTTAGAGAGCAGAAGCAAAATTCGATTCTCAAAGGCTTCCAACAAGAATTTGTTGGAATAGTAGCAATGTAAAATTTTGCGGTTACAAAAGAGTACGGTGCAATTTTCGCCAAGAATATTATACGGAGTTTTCCCTACTCCAGGTATGTTAAGGCTACCCCTTCCTTCTTTTGGCATGGTCCAATTATATAGAAGAAATGAGCAAATACACAGTTTTCATAAACGACTCTATTCATAGAAACACTAGGGGTCTCTGTGTTCTTGATTCCCCGTGTGACATATTATTATATCTTCTGTTCATGGGTCTCAAAATAATACGCAGTTGATAAAGTTTATCAAAAAATAATATTAAGATTTTAACGTATTTTCATGTATTTTATTCATTTATGCATGTACATTGACCCATGACCATGCGGCGTTATATATGCATATTTATATGTATATATTTATATATATGGGATATGGAAAAAAGGTTGTAGTGTTATATACGCACCACCACCTGATCAGTTGGTATATGTTGATGATGTTGCCCATAGTGGCCGAGATGATATGGGATGCCCTCAGTGGAGTGATGATGTTATGTACACCTATACCCATGCATGACACGGCATTTATATACACGTGCATAACACTATAAATGTTTCAGAATTTACAAAGTTATTCACATTTACAGATGGATTTCTTTATTCCATATTTCATCTATGTCTTTTACGTACAGATTTTCATGCCTTACATACTCCGTATATTTTTCATATTGATGCCCTATTTTACGAGGCCTGCATTCATGCTGACAGGTGTAGATAGGCAAGCTGACGGTCCCCCTTCTTAGGATCCCTGATCAGCGAGAGTTGGCGTGCTCCACTTGATCCAGAGCTGCTTTTGATTTTGGTACGATATATTTGTATATATATATATATAGGTATGACATGGCTCAGTCCCATCTTTGTACAGTTATATTTCTATTAGAGGTCTGTAGACGGTATGTCTAGTTGGATAGTATGTGGCATTGCCGGCTTCCAGTTTTGAGGTATATAGTTGTCTATAGCGGCTTTGTCGGCTCGCCCTACGTATGTTGCACATATATGTATGTAAGCCTTTTGGGCAGGTTTCCTTCATGTATATTATTCTCGTAATTTAGCATATGTTATTCAGGTTTATATTTTAGACACATGCTTAGAAGTGTTTGACAGGTAGGACTCAGGAACCCATCGCATCCATCGGTCTGGGTCGTGACAGACCCTGCATAGAAGAACTCCTGATCTGGGGTTGTTAAGGTGTGTTGACACAAAGGAGTCTTCCAGATTGCTTGACGAGATATAGCCGGAACTTGCGGAGCACATATGAACGGTTTTGTTCTAGCTAAAAAGATACTCAGAGCTAGATATTTTTGGATGACCACGGAAACGGATTGCATCTGGTACGTCCAGAAATGCCACCAATGCCAAGTACATGTAGACATGATAAAGGTACCACCAAATGAGCTCAATGCAACAAGTGCACCTTGGCCTTTTGCTGCTTGGGGAATGGATGTCATCGGTCCAATCGAGCCCACCACTTCCAACGGACACGGGTTCATTTTAGTGGCTATCGACTATTTCACAAAATGGATAGAGGCTACATCTTACAAGGTTGTAACCAAGAAAATCGTCGCAGATTTTGTTAAGGATCGTATTGTTTGCCGATTCGGGGTTCCCGAGTCCATTATCACTGATAATGCCGCCAATCTTAACAATGACCTGATGAAACCTATGTGTGAAACCTTCAAAATCAAGCACAAAAACTCCACAGCAAACATGCCTCAAATGAATGGAGCTGTGGAAGCTGCTAAAAAATATCAAGAAGATACTAAGGAAGATGGTAGAAAATCACAAACAATGGCACGAGAAGTTACCCTTTTCCCTATTGGGGTACTGCACTACGGTCTGCACATCAACTGGGTCAACTCCCTATTTACTAGTTTATGATACCTAAGCTATCATTCTAGCCGAGGTAGAAATTCCTTCTTTAAGGATCATACAAGAAGCCGAACTCAGCGATACAGAATGGATAAGAAGTCGCTATGAGCAACTAGCCCTCATAGACGGAAAAAGAATGAACGCAGTATGTCACTGTTAGCTTTATCAGAATAGTATGTCCAAAGCTTTCAACAAAAGGGTCAGACCAAGACAATTCGCACCAGGGCAGCTGGTGCTGAATCGAATTTTCCAGCATCAGGATGAAGCCAAAAGGAAATTTTCACCCAACTGGAAAGGTCCTTACATGGTTCACCATGTGCTAAAAGGAGGTTCACTCATACTCGCAGAGATGGACGGAGAAGTTTGGCCAAAACCTATCGATTTAGATGCAGTCAAGAGATACTATGTTTAGATTGTTTACATTTATTCATCTGATGTAACTGAACTATCCTTGACCTGATTCCCGTTTAATAGGGGATACGTAGGCAGCCCTGTTGGTTCGGTCATATCTTAATAAAATCTTTATTTCCCTCAGAACCAGAAACTAGGGAAAAATTTTGAGGAGGAGCCTCAAAATTCCAGAACAAGTCCAGTCGACACCATCATATGGCAGAAAGTCAGAAATCGGTTAAGTAACTGGGGCAGAATTTTGAGAAGGATTCTCAAACTTTCGGAGCAGATCCAACAAACTTCGTTGTATGCAAAATGGCCAAAGGATCAAACTGGGGTAGAATTTTGAGGAGTACCCTCTAAATTCTAATGCGGGGAAGCCGCAATGTCTCAAAAAGTGTTACAGTCATTAGTTCATCTAATTTACCTGATATTATATATCACTATGTTCCTAAATAACTCTATTTCATAAATATGTGCATATTTTCGAAAACTTTATTTCTGTGACAGCCAAGAGATACCCAGGGCAACTCAAACAGGGCCTTTAGAGCAAAGCAAGGCAAAACAAGCAAACAAAGGCACGAACCAACCTCCCCTACAAAACTCATGATTTTTCTTTGGATGCAGGAACAATAAACATAACAGGAGTATTCACAAGTATACACATATCAAAATCACTACCCTCATAACAATCAGGCCACCAGACACAAATATATCTCCAGCTAAGAAATATTCTACTCATATTTGCTACTTGATCACTGCATAAGGCTAAACATTGCCTTCTCTTTGCATGAGACTAATCTTTGTCTTGATCCTTGCATAAGGCTAAGCCCTGCCTCCATACTTGCATAAGGCTAAGCACTGGCTTCTCTTTGCGTGAGACTAAGCTCTATCTTGTCTAAGCCCTGCCTCCATATTTGCATAAGGCTAAGCACTGCCTTCTCTTTGCATGAGACTAAGCACTATCTCGATCCTATCATGAGGATAAGCCCTACCTCCACCTTTTGCATAAGGCTAAGCATTGCCTTCTTTTTGCATGAGACTAAGCTCTGTCTCGATCCTTGCATTGGGCTAAGTCCTGCCTCTATATTTGCGTAAGGCTAAGCATTACCTTCTCTTTGCATGAGACTAAGCTTTGTCTCAATCCTTGCATGAGGCTAAACTTGCCTCCATATTTGCATAAGGCTAAGCACTGCCTTCTCTTTGCATGGGACTAAGCCCTGTCTCAAATCTTGCATGAGGCTAAGCCCTGCCTCCCTATTTGCATAAGGCTAAGCACTGCCTTCTCTCTGCATAAGACTAAGCCCTGTCTCAAATCTTGCATGAGGCTAAGACCTGCCTCCCTATTTGCATAAGGCTAAGCACTGCCTTCTCATGGGACTAAGCATTGTCTCCCCCTGCATAAGTGCTGCTCTATTCTGAACTCTGCATTATCTTCTTTTCTCGGGGCTACGCTCTACCCCCAAACTCTGCACAAGGTTAAGCTTCGCCTTGTTTTTACCTTTGGTATCATGTCTCTGCATTTCATGGGCTGATGTATAGGTAATTGTCCAAATGCGTCATAGTCCGAAGGCATCATCCTCATAGCCTGAAGACATCATGTCATGGCCTGAGGATCTCTCAATACTGCACATCATTATTCAAAGGTGTCATGGTTCAGAGGCACCATTTTCATGGCTCGAGAACATCATTTCATGGCCTGCGAATCCCTTACCTCATGATTCATGGCCCGGGACGTCATGGTCTAAGGACGCCATCTTCACTGTCCAAAGACAACCTTCATGGTCCAAAGGGAATTTGCATCATGTTTAACTTCTCGCAGTAACCTATATATTGGCATGCATCATGTTTTAACCTTTGTAGGAAGTCCATGAGGTAACCGTTCTTCAAACAGGAGCAACCTTCGCTCCGGTTTCCGCCCGTACCATTTGTGCCTTGCCATTAATTCAAACGTAATCGACTCACATCAATTACCCGCCTTTACTCTATGACTGTTTAGATACCTACCCTGTGATAAATCTGTTACAGTTCAGACTCATATTCATAACTCAGCATAAACCCATCTGATACTATCCTCCCCAAAAAGGAACCTTTCCGAAACATACTACCATTCATATAACAATTCCATCGGCTTCATTCACCGTTGGGTCCAAAACTACACATGGCTTGATTCCTGTAAAACCAGGGATATGTAGGCAGCTCAGAGACCAGGGTGCGACCTCTATTTTCAAAACACCCCATTCGGTCAAAATCGGTCATCATTTCTTTACCCGACAACTCTTTCATCCTTTCCAGGTAAAGAGGGACAGCTGTTGTTATCCAATTTTTCCCTCATATATTTTTAGCATGCATATATATTTTCAAAATAGTGCACATGCATTTACAAATATGCACAATCATTTCTATAATTGTTTCCATAATTTTAAAGGCTTTCAACCAATTTATTTATGCATTATTACTATACAAATATCCAATAATTATACCTCATATTATTTTCATGTGATTTAATCATCTAAATTTATCATTTATGCTTAAATAGTGCTTAAATATTTTAATTATATTTGTATTTTTTAAGCTAGAATTGCATATTTTGCAATAACAGCCCATATATATGCATAATTATATTATCTATATAGAAAATGACTTTTTATATTTTTATAAAGTTAAAAAAATATTTTAAATTATTTTCATGCACAAATAATATTTTTGTTATTTATAAATTATTTTTATTGATTTAATTAGGTATTTAAAATCTAGCCTTTTTTCAATTAATTTCGGACCTAGACTAACCCAATTTACCTAGTCCAATTACCCCTGACCCAAACCCATTAACCCGGTCCCCATACCCATTTCAAGACTAACCCATCTTCTTCTTTAAATCACAATCATTGATCTCTAAAGATCAACGGCTCACAGCCATTCACCCCTTTTAATTATATCCCTCCACCCTAACCCTAACCCCATTTTATCTGTTCCGCCGCCGTCAAACGCTCTCGTTTCTCCCTCACCTCTCAAACCCTAACCCGCCATCACTAATCTCCTAACAATTCCTATATAGAAATGGAATCATTCTTTGATTCCTTTCCATATCTGGCCTTACCTCTTCACCAGCTACTCGTTTTTGATATTATTTGACCGGTTTGCCTCAAATGGCAAGTTAATCTCGAGAGATGTGGACTAGATCTGGTTCAAAATCTCTTATGTTGTGGTTGTTTCCATCTGTGTTTATCCTAACCTCTGTGAGTACGAATATTTTTTCATATCTTTCAGTTAGGGTCTCATGTCTTGATTCGGACTAGATCTGGTCTGATTCTATTTGTTTTATGCTATTCTCCACCTATATTTTGCTCTATTACTCACAAATCCGTCCATTGTTAGTTGAATCTTCTACTTACCTTAAAACTAGGATTCAAGATCTTTCCAGATCTAAAATAATTTTTCTTCCTTTAATGTTTCAGTATATCTATCTCTGTGTTCATATTTTCTTTACTATTTCTGATTGATTCTGTTTACCCTAAAATTTAGGGTTTTTGATTTCTTAAAGACGACTAAACCTATGTATTTCCACCTCTATTATAGTTTTCCTTTTTGTTTTCTACGCTAATTTTACCTACCCTAAAATCTAGGGTTTTGATTTTTCGAACAAATATGGTTCAAACCTTAATTATTTTCGTCTATATGTCTTCGTGTATTTATCAAAGCTTTTGTGTTTCTACTTTTTCTTTTGCTTACATTAAGTTAGGGTTGTCATTATTTGGTATTTTTCCTTTAAATGTTTCTGTCTATTTGCCTCTATGTATTTTTCACTCTTGCCGTTAATTATTGGCTAGATTTATTTACCCCAAAATTAGGGTTTCTGAAAGCTTTACCAAGATTTTAATCTTTCTCATCTCGCATGTACTGATACTTTCCTTATTCTATTCATCCTATCTTGTTCCTTTATTTCTTCACCTTGTTTGCTGATTGATAATTGGTTCTATATGATACTTACCTTATTCGGAATAATACTTGCCTGATTGCTCGCTACTTGACTGAACTATGTACTATCTGCCCCTAAATTAAACTCCTTATTGATTCTGGAATTATTTCTTTACCTTATTTAATCTAGTACTTAATTACTAATCAATTCCGTATAAGGTTTTCCTTAAATCAAGTAGTATTAGTCTGACGTTACTCGATTCTGTCTTGTTAATTGATTTATGCTGACCTTAATTGATTGTTAATTGATTTTCATTATCTTGTTTGTTTTACTCTATTGCATGCTATAAAAACCTTTCCCCTCTCCCCTTTAGAGACATTCGAACTCTCCTATCCTCACTACAAAACTAAAACTCTCGCTTGCTCCTATTCTGATTCTGTACTAAGTGGCTATTATTTGGCCTGCTGAAAGCCAATGCCAAATTGTTCTGGAACTTAACTGCTACTGCATCTTTACTTTCTTTTCTTCTCAACTAGTATGTTCTAACCTTTGCAATTCTTGTCTCTATACATTGTTTGATTAACTTGCTTCAATTCCTAGCATGATTCTATTTGCTATGTGACTGCCTAACTCCGCTCGATCATGCTAAACTAAGTTATTTCTAATAATGTGAAACCCTATCTAAATCAGTTGTATATTCCATGCTCCGAACATAGCTGGATATTGCAAGCATGTAATTAATATGTAGCTAATTCTGTCTATTAATTCAAGTGTCCTTGCTTTTGTAATTACTGATATGAGTATCCAATTTAAACTAACACCAATCTATTTGAATCATGTGCTGAATATGGATTCTGTTTGCAACCCTGTAGTCTGAATCTACTTGCTTCTGAAAATTAAACTGTTTTCCTAAAGTTGCCCCTTACCTTCCATGTACCAGTTCTCAAATGGCTACTCTTAGTCCCTTAGGTTCCTATCATCCCCAGTGTGAGCACTGCTTAGGGTCCCTGAGACTCGTTGAACTCTGACACATTGGGGCTGGTTTCCCAATCTTTTATGAATTTTGTGTTGAACATTTGAGTCTGTTGTGAGCATTGCCTGAGTTGGGAACTTTGACACACCACGAACCTAGTTTTATGTGCTATGGACTGCCATTATGCTCAGAGTTGCTATGTTCGAAGGCATGGTTCCTAGGTTGTTATTTGGGTCTATGAAGGCTCCTTATAGTGTAACAGATATTGTTATGTAATTTATTCATCCTAGACTGTAATAATCTCTTTAATAAACAAATTTGGGGCTTATTAGTAAAAGCTGGGGGGTCTATTCTTATATCTCTGTTGAAATTGGGTAGAAATCCTGCTTATAGGATTTAACTATGCTAATGTGGATACTGTATTGTGTTTAGAGATCCTGCCTATAAGGATTTTATGATCAATGTGATTCTATGTTGCACATCCGCATATTAGAAACCCTGCTTATAAGACTTTACGTTTAATTCTGCATATTAGAAATCCTATTTATAGGATCTCCACGTATGTCCAACTCAATGTGCATTAGCGACCATGTCTATAGGGTTCTATCTGTTTGATTAACAAACTTTCCTGGTAATTTGCTTAAAATTTTCTGCTCACACATGATTAATCGATATCATGCCTGTAGGGTAAAATCAGTTCTGAAACTTAGAGATCATGTTTATAGGAGTTTAAATCAAGTCAACACTTAGAAATCATTCCTATTGGAGATATATAAAAAATCAGTTTCTGCAATTTAGATATCATGCCTATAGGAAATAAAAGTCAATTTTTGCAATTTAGATATCATGCCTATAGGGAATTTAAAATTAGTTTCTGTAATTTATGTATCATGACTATAAGAAATAAGTAAATCATTCCCAACACCTAGAAATCATGTTTGTAGGAATTAACTAATTCTGTAAATTAGAAAGCATGCATATAGGATTATGTTAATCACTTAGGCAAATCTGTAGGATTACTAATGAATTCGTGCCTAAATTCTTATATTTTTACTGCTGAGAATGCCCAGATTTAGGGTTTAACTAAATCAGTAGGCAAACAGATAGGTACTCGTCTGCTCGCTTTAATAAAATTGCTGCATATTCTGTTTGTGCTCAATTAGATATCCTTCCTATAGGATCCTAAAATAATTTAAAATTGCTTGTTTGAACAGCGTGAATTTGTTTGTCTATTTATGGAGGTTAACATGAGCCCACATAATTGCTCCTTATGTGACAGCCTACTTGACATTTGTTTGTCGCTTAGTTTTCTCCTTTTAAACAACATAGGTGAGTCTATAACTGCCTTAAATAGAGGTCCTAAACACCTCCACGGCCAGAGGTAAGGGACGGGTAGTGCACATATAAGGTACATACTGGATGTTACTAGAACGCTTAGGTAATAATTGAAAAGGGGAGGGTAATTGGGTAGTAAAAGAGATGATGACATGTGCGCTAATGCTACGCGTAACACCTCAGTTTGGGGAAGGTTACCTAGTATTGCATAGAAGTGATCCTATAGGCTAATAAACTTAGGACCCCCAATTCCCATTTTAAAATCGTCTCTATTTGTTTAAACTGCTTTATTCCCTTAAAGACTAATTCGCTTAAATTGAGTTTGGCCGGGACCCACCGTTGTGGACCTCGAGGGGTGCCTAATACCTTCCCCTCAAGGTAATTTCGAGCCCTTACCCAATCCCGAGTAATGTAAACTAGTTTCACGAGTTAATTGTTCTAGGTTCCCTAACACACCTTAATCCGTTGGCGACTCTTCAAATATCTTACCCAATTTCAAAAGGAAAGGAGTTGTCCCAAATGTCGAAACCCGGACTCCGCATGGAAAAAGGGGCACGACAATGACGTCCAAAATATTCTGGACCCACTGGTCCAAGCCTTCAACTCTTAGTAGTATCCATCGAGTTACTGAAATAGTAAAATAAGAAGGATCAGTAATAGCATGGGATAATCTTTAACTAGAAGGAAAGACAGATGATGCACTTACGAGTACGATTCCATGTTCCAGAAAGGATGGAGTCATGTTCGGGATGATGTCCCTGTTGGCAACTGCAATAAACCGCTCCATCCATCCACGGTCGTTGTCATCGTCTATGCTGGTTAGCAAAGCATGTGACCATATTTTCTGAAGTTTATCGTTCTCCCACAAAACATCTTGGGGGAATAAAGGTTCATCAGTCGAGCCAGGAATAGCTCTTCTCCCGTCTCTTAGCTAAGAAGTCGAAGACAAGCAATTGTCCGCCATATAGAAGGGCTCAGCTGCGCCAAGCAGACTTGGTAAGAGAAGCAAAACTCCAAGATAACTGAGTCAATCCCCCCGATCAATAAGAATAGGCCCAAAGTGAAGGGGTATGTATAAACATACGAGAAGGCTACCCGCTCTGCTAGGTCAATGATGCTCAAATCTTGACAACCACACCCTTCCTTCACAGTAGGGATGCTAGAAGGATGAATGAAAAAAGGATATACCCTAACAGCCCATGTGCGGGAGTTAGCAGAAGGGTACTTCTCTTCAAAGTCTTTAGTTGTAGTAAACTTTCTAGGGATAATGGTACTCACCATAGGAGGAGCAGCATCATCAGTGTTCTCTTTGTTCTTTGAAGTACTGAAATTTCTAGAAGAGGAGGCCATTGTTATTAAAAGGAAGTAAGGGTTTTTTCTCTGAAGAATATTAAAGGAAGTTAAAAACAAGTGTGAGTTGAGTAAAGAGAGTTTGAGAGAGTTCAAAAAATTATTAAGTGTAAAAGGATAAGATTGATGCGTATAAGCAAAGGAATAGGCAGCTAAGATCGTGGCCATAATTACCTCGAGAACCGGCAAAAGTGTTGCGGAATCGTGGGATGATGTGTGTTTAAGGCATTAAATGTGAAGAGACGTGTGTCTAATCAATCGTCAGAAACTCTTCAGAGGGGGTCAGAGAATTTTTCGTCAAGAAAGGTATCTTCACCAACTTTCCGGTGACACAAAGATGTGCCATCGGAAAGCAGGGGGACTATCTGTATAGGGTAAAATATGTTCATATTAAATGCTCACACAATAAATCGGTACATGGTGCCGAAGGCAAATGGCATTAAGGTCCGAAGGCAGCAATCCTGTTTGTTTTCGAAAGGAATAATATCCATAGAGACAAAATAAATACCTGTCACCGGGTAGCATTTAATAGAGAATGTTCTATAGCATTAAGTATATAGTCCGTTATAGAGAATATGACATTCCTTGTCTACTGTTACAATGGTCCCCATAATTGTTACTCCCTCCGTTTCAATTTATGTGAACCCATTTGACTGAGCACAGAGTTTAAGAAAAGAGAGAAGACTTTTGAACTTGTGGTGTAAAATGAGGCACATATATTTTGTGTGGCTATAAATCATTGTATAAAGGTAAATTGTTTCCAAATAAGGAAAGGGGTCATTCTTTTTGGCACGGACCAAAAAAGGAATAGGTTCACATAAATTGAAACGGATGGAGTATTTAAGAGGAGCTTAATCCTAGGACTTTGTTCCCTAGGAACAACTATAAATATTGAACTCAACAGCCATTGTAGGAGGAGAATTTTCTAACAAGCTCATATATACACCGTTCAAAACTCAAACAATGTTTTATCTTCTTGTTTTTTAATATCGTTACTACTGCCTCCGGAAGCTCTGCTCCCGGGATCAGGATTTCTGTTGTCTTATCTCGATTTCAACGCAAAGCCTTACATTCTTATTTAATTTATTTATCATTTTTTGATCAAATCTATTCACTTATTTATAAACTACGTACAAATTTAACCGCATCGTTTTACGGGTAAACACTTTGAAAAATCTTCACCCATTAAAGAGATCGAGATATCGAAAGAGAGATTAATAGATTATTTGGCCAAGCTTATTTTTGGCCAAAAGTGCTTTTTTGGCCAAAAATTGAGGTGTTTGGCCAAGCTTCTGGAAGGGAAAAAAGTACTTTTTAGGAGAAGCAGAAGAAGTTTTGGAAAAGCAAAAAAAGTAGCTTCTCTCCAAAAGCACTTTTTTGAGAAGCACTTTTGAGAAAAATACACTTAGAAGCAGTTTTTTAAAGCTTGGTCAAACACTAATTGCTGCTCAGAAGTGCTTTTCAAACTAATTAGCTAAACACAAATTGCTTCTCACCAAAAGTACTTTTGAGAAAAACACTTTTAAAAAAAAAAGCACTTCTCAAAATAAGCTGATTTTTGCCGCTTGGCCAAATGGGCTATAAGCCTTGTAGGTGGAGGGGCCAAAAGATATCCATAATTTTCTATCTATTCTTCTCGATCATGGTGTTTGGTTGATGAGACCCATAACAATAAATAGTAAAAGTAAATTTTATTAGCTAGAATTTTTGAGAAAAATTACTTTTAGTTTAGCTCACTTAACATAATCTTGAAACAACTTTAACTTAGCTGTGATGCATTTTATTAATTAATATAATCAGAAGGACCCCTTGCAATATATTTTATCGAGTAATGATTGTTGGGAATTTTATTTGCTATTAACAATCTTAGCGAAGAAAGCAACGATATGGAGAGTGAAATTTCAAGTGATATATTTGTTCAGATTTTAGTTTTCTGGGTGAGGGGAGAAAGAAAAACAATGTAAAAAAGAAGAAGAAAAAAAAAAAGCCATGTCGACCATCTTAAACAAGATAATTACATATTAAGAAAATGCAATAAATGGTAAAGAATTGTTCTCATTCACTAAAATCCATAGTGCTTTAATTTTTTTCAAAGCACCCTAATGAATTCCTTTCTTTTCTTTTTCTTTTGCCTAAGAGATGAGTCAATATATCCTACCAAATCCTATTTTCTAGCTCAAACTTTTAATCCTTTCGTCTTCTCCCTTCTCTCTCTTAATTTCTTGTTCCCTAAAAGACCTTATGTACCCTTCTCGCTATTTTTCACCTTTTTTTTTCCTTTTGTGGTGGGATTGGAATAGGAAAACAAGTGATGATACCATTCAAATATGATTCTTGGACTATCAATATTCTAGTAACGAGCTCTCAATCTTATCCACCACCTTAGTGAATTTATTATGGAGATTGACAAATTAAGGACAACCATATAATATGTTCATGCTCTTCACGTCTTTGGCTAATTAATTCCTCCTTTCTTGAGCTAGCTGTTGTTGGGCATCCTTAATCATCTGTCCCACTTCCTCATTTTCTGGTGTCTCCTTCATCAACGTTTCACATTCTTGTATGCATGCTTCCCATTTTCCCATCTGGTATATATATATGGCACATAAATTAATGCACATCATCGTCAATATTATTTTTTTAAAAACAGAAAAAAGATCAAATAAATGTCTTGTTTTCCAATCATAGATTGAGGGTCAACTATGATTTTTTACTAAGTTGTGTTCAGCGCGTTGAGCACCATGACCATGTCAATTTAAGATAGCTGCTAATTTGTTCCAAGGACGCATTGTTCTAAAAAGAATAATATGTTTAGATTACTGAGAATAGAAACATCTATATGTTATCATGAATTCTGACATTAAAATAAAATTTAAATATTTAGAAAAAGAGCACAAATACTTTATTTTATATCTTAGAACTAAAAAAAATTGAAAAAAAATGCGTAAAAGAAAAAATAATAATTTCTCAAATAGTAATGTCTCATATAAATGTGACCGAAAGAATACATGAAATTTGGTACCATAATGTTGTGATTCGGTGAGTACTTATTCAGCCATCTGGTCAAAAGAACAAGTTTCAAGGGCTAATGTTATATATTATTTCTTTCTTTTTAAAAGCAAAATTAGAGAAGTTGAAAGTGTCTTCTTGCTACCAAACAGGACAAGCCTAAATTATGATTCGTTGAATATGTTGAAGTAATTAATAGGTCAACCAATCTTTGGGTATATAGTACTCCCTATATATGGAAATGTCATTTCATGATTGTTTAAATAAAATTCTAACTAGTTCATCACACGTTCCAACTAGTGTCAAAGCATAAAGAAATTTAGAAATTACCTTAAAATAACAATCAGCCTTCCTCAACCTAGCCTTGGTAAAAGATGGTCGGACAATAAGGGCAGCATTGCAATCCTCAAGTGCTTTCTCAAATTGGCCAAGTTTTGATCGACAAGCTGCTCTATTGCACAATAAGACTGAGTTGTGGGGGTCATGGTCTAGTCCTTCACCATAAGCAACACTAGCATCTGCATATTTTCCAGCTTTGAATAGCTCATTACCCTTTGCTCTAGCATTTGCTACTGCCCTTGTCCTCCTAGCTACCGTGTTTACTTCCTTGTTGTTCCCATCTAGCTGGGACGCTCGTTGAGCCGCTGCTAGGGCATCATCGATCCTATCATGTTATAATCATAACTATTAGCCAACGACTGAAAAATACTGGTTTAGTCGTACAAAAATGACTCAAACTAGTTTGAAATTGAGACATAATCGATCGATCGAATCTTATGTTGTTTTGCAAATTATATAAGACAGTCGTTCATAGAGGGATGGAGGCATTTAATCATATACATGAATATTAAATAAACAATATCTTGAAACCCTTAAGATCAATCCTCAAAGCTTGTTTGATTGTCTTATAAAGTGTATAGGAAAATTTGAAGTCCAAAAGAAAGATTAGTAGGAATTCAAAAAAAATTGGAAGTAGGAATGTTGATTTAGAGTGATTTCAATATGTCAAATTGCACCTAACGACCAAATCCATACTCAAGTACTTATCATTTGGCTTCTCTTTTCTCCTACACAGTTTTCCCTTTAGAGTTGTTAGCTAATTAAAACACTTTCTTTCTCTATAATTATCCAATAGTATTAATTATTCCATTTCTGTCTCAAAACCTTGTCATTGGCATCTCTAGGTAACATTACTAGGGCCTAGGGTAAATCCACTTTATCATTTATTTAAGGGGGGTGGGGGTGAAATGTTGAATGGCTTGAATAGTTCCTTTTCCCTCCAAAGAAAACAAAAACGAAAAATATTGTTTATTTAGTTTTTCTAAAACATGAATACCAACCTGCCAGCAGCCAAGTCAACTTGAGCTTGAATGACTAGCAACCCTGCATTGCCAATCGGTCCAAAAAAATTTGTACATTCGTCCAAATCAAAATTCGGACCATTCTTCAGAGTTTGATCTGCTTCATGGTATCTATGTAGCTTCACCAACGCCTCAGCTTTCAAAGCAAATATCTTTTTTTTTTCCCAATCAAGAACAAAAATTAGCATGTTTTATAAAGAAAATAATAGTAGCAGATTCTTATGGTTTAATTAGTAACGTAGTTAACCTGGGGTGCAGAATCAGCACCAGCCGATATGGCGAGGGCAGTTTCTTTTAAAATAGTGTTCCAATCTCTTTGCCTCTTTGCCTCAGTACACTTGTTGAGATGAATTTGAATATTTTTAGCCTTTGTTACAACATCAGGATCAGCTTCTGCTCCTGCTTGTTTGTAATGGTACATAGCCTTCTCTGCATCTCCTAATCTAAACACAAAAAAGCATAGCAATCTCCAAAATTATAAAACTAAGGGATCATGAAATTTACAATGAAAATTAGCGGGAAACAAATGTGTGCATTTACCTGACAGATAGAGTGGCTAAACGATTATGAGCTCTTTGATAATGAGGATCAATTGTGATAGCTTCTCTGCACTCAAAAACAGCTTCAAGGAGCCTTCCTAAAGCGGTCAAAGCAGCGGATTTGTTGCTTCGATACGAAGCCTTATTAGGATCAATGGAAATTGCAGCATCATACAAAGCCAAAGCCTCAGCAAATCTTCCATTCTTATAATCCTCATTTCCAAGAATCTTTAATTGCTCAGGGTCCATTCTTGTGGAAAGTGCACGACAAAGGGAAACAGAACCGCCTGTTTTCCCCTGCTCGTGATCACCCTGTTTCTTCACCACATTTCCCATAACACTCGTCGAATATTTCCCATTATTCTGTGGTGCTGGCGCTGGTGTTGTTGGTTCTTCTTTAGCGGTTCTTGGTAAATAATCAAGAACATGATTAGCTGTTGAAGTTGTTGTGGAAGCAGTACCATTGCTCCCACCTTGCTGCCTAATATTACCCAAATTTCCAAACAACATCACATTGCTGGACGATGCACGGACTAATGTATTAGCACCCTTTGATCTTTGATGATCCTGGATCATGGTTTCCAGCTCCCCTGATATCCCTGTTGCGGCTTGAGGCACTTTTCTTCCTTGATTATTATATCCTTGTACCACCTGACCATTTTTCTGTTGATTATGAATAGCTTTATTCTGAGATGCTGCTACTGCGGCCTTGGATTGGTTTGGATTAGGCCTTGGGATGATCCTGTCAGCTTGTTTCTCCGATTGGTTCTCACGAGATTCTAAAAATGCCTCGTTGGGACCATTGCGATGCCTTTTAGAATTTTGAGTACTTGAAGATCTTGTTACATTGTTAACATTGTTGGTATCTTGTGTAGGAAGTGAGCCTGTGGATGTTGATCTTCTTGTCCAAATGTTTCTCCTTCCAAAAACAGCATTCAACAGGCCACAACCTGTTTTCTTTTCAGGAGAAATGTCTCCCATATTTGAGATATGTTTCAATGTTTTCTTGGATTATTTTTATAGAAACTGGTGATCAAGAAATAGGGGTAATGTGACACAACATGCACAAATCTTGGAAATATACTTATGAAGGAGCTTCTTATGTAAGAAAGACGAGGAAAAATATAAAGACAAAAGACTTGTAGGCCAAGGAACAAACAGAGAACTCACCTAGAAAATGAAGGACCCATGTACATAAAAAGAAGTTATTACATTTAGAAATTGTATAAAGGAGATTGATTGTGGGGTAAAATGCAAAGGTACAAAAATGGTTAATGCCCCCCAGGAGAGGAGTTCGTAATTGTCAAAATCTGTTTGTTTCTGTATGATCTCCTGGAGTGCTTGGCTTAAACAATAATATCTTTCTTTTTGTTTTTTTGGTTTTCTTTCTCTCTCTTTCTTGTTGAGGAAAGATGGATATGGAATGATTGCATGAGAGAGAAAGAGGGGGGGGGGGGAGAGAGAAATGGTATGTGAAAAATGATAAGAAAAAAATAATAATTAAGTAACTTTTTTAGGGGGTAAATTACAAAAATAATAGTAGTAGTAATGATGAAGGTATGCAAAGGGAATTTTTCAACACCTTTTCTTTCAACTTTTTTTCTGCTTTTGTGTTTGGTTAAAATTAAAATGTGTTTATTTTGTGTTGGTTTGGTATTTGTGGTGTCAAAGGGGAGACCAAAAGACCCGGTCATGGAACAAAGGAGGATCTCAAGATATTTAGAAGAAAAATAATTTGAAGGCTATTTATTACACCCACTTTCTTCGAAGAATCTTTTATTTCATTCTCTCATTTTTCTCTTTTCTACTATTTTTTTGTCCAAATGCTCAATGTCACGCCGTTAGAATACAATAGTTTCAACAAATTCCAATTTTGGAGTGGAGTTCACGTAGGAGACTTCGAGCAGCTCACGTATTGTAGCCAGCTGTTTTGTAATAAAAGGATTTGGAAGATAGATCGGCCTACTCTTTGCATTACGCTTTTTCCTCGTCTTTAAATGGTCAAAACATATTTATATTAAGTAGCAACAATAATTGTTCCATTGACCTCCATTTTCTCATTAAAGAAAAAGCAAATAGTAACATTGTCACCGTGTTTGACTCAGCTCCCTTCTTAAGCTGCTTTTCTCTCATCAAATGTCTTTTTGTAGTTTTTCAAACCGTCAACAAATAATCTCCATGCATGCATTGATCCACTCTTTAATTTTTTATCTTTTAAAATATAACTAATATACCAAAAGAATTACGTGAAATTGACTTTAAATAAATTCTGTGTTTAGAAATTTTGAAAAAACAGTAGTTAAAGTAAAATTTATTTAAGTCCCTAAAATAATAAAGTGCCTTTCTCTTGGGGACATATTTATTATGGCATATCCAAGCCATTCCGTGAGAAAGATATACAGTAGGAGATAGAAACTCAAAAATCAAACTTCGATCACATCCATCAATTCATTCTGATTTAAAAGCTTATTTTATTTCCCAAATTGTCTGCATGTTTTCATCACCGCCTGAATTTCCTTGACCACTTCCCTTTTTGTTCTCCTAAGCCAACAGACCGGTGTAAAACATCAGCTATTTTGTCAACAACGGGGCTGAAATTTATGCCCAAAACCATTCAAGAAGTTACCGCTGGTGCAACATCAAAGTCCTCATCAGTAAATGTTTTCAAACTTGAATGTGTCTGCTCTCAATTTATTATAGAAGGAAACTTTTGCTAGGCCACTATGCAACCAACCACCAACCTACTTTGCATTACCCATCGACCAAGTCAAAATTCATTAGGCCCAAAACAGGAAGAGGTGGGAACAAGTATTACCAATTCATTTTGAAAGGGCACGGAGAGGATAATAGAAGAATTACCAATCTCTCGGAGAAAATGTATCAGAACCAATTTGCTTTATCCGAAGAGATTGCTAGTTTTTTCCCAGCATCTGACATCTCAGCGTCAGGGAAATTTCTGTTCAAAACTATTTCTAAACTACTAAATTGTTGACAGACAATTAGCCCACCTCAGCAAACTCAGATAAAAGTCCAGGATGATGGACCAAAATTGAACGTCTGGCTGCTCCGAAACGACATGCATCTGTTGAGGAACATGTAAATGTTAAAAGTGAGAGCTTATAAAGTCCGTACAAGCATAAGCATATCACTGAACAAGGTAAAATGCCCCTTCCCTGATTCAACCCCCACCCCCAACCAAAAACACCCTCCAAAATCACTTCGGGAAAAAATGTCACATTGTACAATGTGCACAATCAAGAATTCAGTTAAAATTCAATAAGCTAGGGTGAAGATAGATACACTTCACCAGAAAGAACAAATAAACAGATTGAGCACTTCACCAGAAAGAACAAATAAACAGATTGAGGGTTCAAGCAAAAATATCACAAAGAAGCAGGTATTAGGAGATTGCATCTCCAAAATAATGGCCATGCATAAATCGTTCCATCAACTTCGCCATGTAAGCTTCATATTCTATGTGAGCTCACATTGTTGGTCTCAAACACAGAAAAAAAGAGGAAAGTTACATTAGGTTGATAGACAGTAATCAATTCATTCTGAATCCTCATAATAATGTATGTCCAGACATACTCTCCTAGACACACATCATGTTGGTTTATTGAGCGGTTTATTATAGCAGCTCCAAATAGAGCGAAATGGATTATAAGATTAATACACTAGCCTACTCTACTTGGTACCGCTCATATGCTAAACTCGAGTAGTTATTCAAATTCTCTCAAGCTGAAGGTACATGGTGATAAAAGTTTAAAATGGAGCAAATAAAGAAGATAAAAAAATTAATATACAATGTTCTTCTGCGACTGTGACAGCAGAAAACTGAGGATCTGGCTGCTTTCCAATTCTTTAACCAATTGGAGGATTCCCAATCCATTTGTTACATAATTCCGCGTCCAAATCTTAATCCATTCGTGGCTGAACTTTCATTCTGCAGCCAACCCTTTTTCTCTTCCTTTTTTTTTTTTGATATGCTAAACCCCACAGCTAGACCCTACTATACTTCGGAGTCAAGAGTGGTTATTTCCCACTTTGCTCCCTTGGTGACTTGAGCCCCCAAACTCAAGGTTGGAGACATTTGTCAGGAAAAAAGAAAGAAAAATGTGTCTACAAGCTAAAAGCTATCTGCCATAGCAGTTTGATTAAGTAATGATAGAATTTAAGTAGCTATCATATTCGGGACAATAAACCATTTTGGTGACATTTTTCATATTATGTTGTTAAAAAGTATAAAATAGAACTAAAAGCATATGGATCAACCTTGTTCTTGAACTTTTTTTTACAGTAAAACTAGACTAAATCAAAACAAAGCAATGAAGAAGCTGGCAGCATCATTATTGGGAGAGAACAGAATATTAAATAAAAGAAATGCCTCTTCCCATGTCTCTCATATAGGTTTCATAATTACAAACTAGTTCTATAACCAATACGTGACTTAATGGAGCCCTTATTCAAATAATATCTCATGAAGTTTTTGGTGCACTTTTTTTTCTTGGCCTGAACAATTTATGATATAATCAGCTATCTTTTCCCTTTGTGTGCGTCTCTGTGTGTTTCCATTATTGACAAAATTTAGCAGGATTTTTGTCACTAGTTCACTATCGTCATAAACTCATAATTAATACTTGTAGGGTCATATGCAGATAAGTGAAATCTTAGCCATAGATTGGCTGAGAGCATGATGATGCAACATTGAACAAAAGAATTGGAAAAGAGCTGGACTGCAACAGAAGACAAACAAGATTTTTTTTAAGATAAGACAAAGAAGGTTATTGGCACTTATGTTTATTTTGTGAATTGAAGTTGTACATCTAGAACCAAAAAACGAAGTATGACACTTTGAAACCATTGAATAAAATATGATGCTGAAAAGATGTATGTATGGGTAATATAAGAACCTAACCGAAGCAAGATTGACTTAATCTGCCAAATTCACCCGGAGTATCACTACGTTTCGGCTTTCTTGAGCTCCTTGACAATTGCATTCGCCAGTTCCTCCCCACTGTATTCCACGCCGAAGCATCTAACTACTTCCATTTTTGGATTCACCAAATACCTATTAGATTAACAACCCATTTATACTCTGACAGAACTGCTCTACCACAGGTTAAAAATAAAACTGAAAGAGTTTACTCTCCTAGACAATGCTGCATATTTGACAATATAGGACTTGAGGCTTACATGTTGTGAGAAGATTCCACCAGATAATCATCTCCTTCTTCATCAACCTTCTTAAAGTACACTCGGTATTCTTGTGCCATCTGTCTAACAGCAGTAACTGGTCCAGTTAATCCCATTATTCTTGGGTCAAACTCTGCATTTCATGCAAATAAAATTAACAAAGATAAAGTGTAGGAAATAAACATCAAATAAAAGGACAACTATATGATTGAATCCCTTTCTCTTCAAGCCCACAACCCCATGTTGGGATCTCTTTCCACAACTCTTTCAGTAAGACATCCATTCCAGAACCTGGAGAGAGAAAGAGATCAGAGAGGCTAGATGCAGACCTTTAAGATAAGCTCGAAGTTGTGAAGGCGTATCGCGTTGAGGATCAATTGTGACAAATACTGGGAGAATTTTAAGATCCTGTTTTGACCCTTGTTTAAGTAAAGCAAAAAGGACCACAAAGCAAAAAGAAAATTAAAACATCATTAACATAAGTCAGTAAATAAGAAAATATCATTTCTATTCAAAGAAACTGAGTAGAACCTAGAATATCAATAGCCTTAGCCATCTTCTGGACTTCTGCTGGACCAACATCAGGAGATGAAGTATAACCAAAATAAAGAAGAACCCAGTTTCCACGCAAGTTGCGCTCCGTTACCACACGACCTTCTATGTCAATTAAACTGAAGGGGCCTCCAATTATTGGCCCTTGGATTGCACTTCTTTCAAATTTCTCGCCTTGACCTGAAATGAGTGAAGCTTTATATTGTGCCACTAAATAAAATTTATGGCACTAGAAACCTAATCAGACAGTAAATGCTTCATAGAAAAGCATGAGTCAAGTGGACAAACATATCATCATTTTCTGATAAGGAAAAATAAGTAGAGAGGAGGATAGTGCAACGAACTCTTTTATTTAAACTAGAAAAGATACTGAGATTGCCATGAGAAGTCTGCGGACGAGCTCATTATGTCTCTTTTTTGGTTCAGTATAAGCAGGACTCTGGGAAGAAAATACCACTTAGACTGTAGTTCTGGTAGATGGAAGTTTAGCAATCAAAAGAGGCTTTAGTTCTTGCACTCCATTGTGAAATAAAGGCTGATAACCACTTTTAACTAGGATATATGATAGCTTTCAAGCATTGTCAGTACATCTGTTCAGGTACAGAAGCTGTACAATATATGGATCGTCCATTTATCATGTCTTTTATGAAATGTCCATTCTGAAAGAGGATTATACCACTTTTAAATTCACTGCACACATACGTCCTTAATTTGTTTCTTCTTTTTTTGTTTCCATCTAAGAGTTAGTTCCAGCATTCAACGGCACATGAGTGATTGAGACGTAGTAGATAGAAAGGCACATAAAGTAGTTCCAAGGTCAAGTCTAATTGATAGAGCCTTGACCAAAAATATTCCGGAGCCCCACCTTTTGGAATTGCTCTCCTTTCATCATTATAATGAAGAAAAAGGATCAGTCCACCAAATCCTCCCAAAAGAGCTCCAGGCTGCAAAAGTAGAAATAAGATGAAGAAAACTAAGTTAAAGGAGGCAAAGACATTATGCACAGAGCAGATGCAATAACAGTCACAAAGCAACATTCAGTAGGAAATGGAGTTCAAATGCAATACTGATATATAAGGGTTCCACGATTTTGGTGTTGGGGATGGTCCAGTTAATAAAGGCTGATCATTAGTCTTTCTAGCAGATCTCATGCAGCTGGCTGAATGGAAGCGCTTATGTGTGATAAACCTACACATGAAACAAGTAATCAGAAAATTGCAATGCACTCCAGAATTTGAAAATGAAATGGTTTTCTTTTATCCTTTCTATTCTACATGTATTTGAATCTTTTCTCATTTCTGTTTTCTCTTTTTTATTTCCCCTTTCTTTTTTTCTTTTTCTTTTTTTGGTGGAGGCACGCGTAGGGGTGGGCGTTCGGGCAGTTCGGATTGCATATGAAATTTCGGTTTGGATTTTCAGTTTTCGGATTGGGTCGGATTTTTTAAGTTTGGTTTCGAATTAATCAGTTTGAATATTTTGGATTTTTGGTTTTGAGCTTATAAGTTGAGATGTTTCTTCTTTTTTTACACAAATAAATATCCAAATGAAATACTCATGTTAAATTACTCATGTTAAATTACCTGATTAATTCCTTATTCTCACCGCAATCATCCAAATGAAGTATTAAAGTAATGAAATTATTATATAAAAAAATACAATAGAGACATTAATACGACAGATAAGAAGTAGAAATAGTAAAACCATATCCAAATAGAAAGTATTCACATAGTAATTTAGTAATTATTATTGAATATATGAGATAATATCTAATGGGTAGGGTATTAAACTTATTAATATTGACATACGGATAATGGATTAATATAAAGCATAAGAATTTCGGATTTTCGGATATCCAAAAATTTGAAGTACCAAATCCATTATCCAATCCGAAATCCAAAATTTTTAAAAATTAAATCCAAAATCCAATCCGTAATCCGAAAATCCAAACCAAAAATTCAAGAAATTCGGATTTCGGTTTGTATTTCGGGTTTGCCCAAACTATGCCCACCCCTACCTACTGGGGCTTGATTTTGCATCAAGAATACATCATAACTTTCTTTAGGAATAAAACTTAAACAACTTGTTCCAATTTAATTGAAGTGATGACTAGATAGAGTTCGACTCTTCATGCAAATTTTATATTCTTCTGCCAGGATTCTTGCAAGTAAACTTCAAAAAAATTATTCATGACTCAATATCATTCTTATCACTCACATGGTAATGCATGATGCCTCTCTCTCCTCATAGATACATTTGATGCATTCAAAGTGTTCATTCTCTGCAAAATGTAGAAGCAAAGAAGCTCCACATAGAATTCCCTATTCTAAACACGCCAAGCTCACAAAAGCGTAGAGTCATCTTTTCTGCCATACTTTACTGTCACATAATGAAGTTGTCGCATTCTAAACCGGCAACAACTGTACACGAGCATAAGTACAACCTTGAATGAGTCACAAATCATACAAAAGCTCAATCTGATGGAGAGTTACCTTTAAGTCATTCTCCGCATCAAGCTTCTGAAGATAGGAAGCCTACAGTATCTTTTGACTTGCCTTTACGTTAAGTCATTCTCCGCATCAAACTTCTGAAGATTGGAAGCCTACAGTATCTTTTTGACTTGCCATGAAACAATCCTTGCCCTCTTTCTTAATAACAAACAAAAGACCAAGTTTCCCCACAACTTAGCCTCTATGTGAAGAGGTAGTAATCATTTGCTACTTTTTAGACTTATAGTTTCTCCAATGTTTTCTTGATTAATATTGCTACTAATCATTTAGCCAAAATCAAATTTCGCTCATGTTGGATCTTACAAACTTACAAATAGCAAAATCCCTAAGGGAAAACTAGAAAGAGAAAGTTGGCCACTGTAAGAAGTACATAGTGGAACAGGTCAACTAAGAGTTACGCATAAACCGAAACTTCACAAAGTTTCCTTATAAGGTGCCCTCCAAGTCTCTTGTTTAATCTATCTAACCAAGACAGCCTCCCGTGCTACCAACTGAAACTCATGAACCTAAGACACCACAAGTGACTCATTGGGTTAGACCAGTTTTAAGTCTATAAAACTCCTTAACCACAAAGGCTCATTCAAAGGAACTTTAGTAAGTCATCTTATAGTCCAAATCAGATCTAAAAGCAACCTTAATGATAATGTCACACATACTCCATGTGTCTACAAGTCATATGATTGGATTTTTACCTAGATACTTCAAATTCTGTTTTCTTTTCACTATCTTCTTTGCAGAGAGAGGTATACTCAAAATTAATATTTCTAGCGTTCAAGTTTTAGGAGATAGATGTTACTAGCTCCAAGTCAACCTTATTGAATGCAAGTATGCAACAGAACACGAGAACCATTGTATTCATCAGAAATTCATTTCTCCTATTCTTCACCCAAACATCAAGAATAATCACAGTTAGAGCTTTCAACACTAACATTTTGTTCTCTCATAATGCTATGCTTGGTCTTGGTGAAAATAGGAGGGGCGTCATTTCTAGGGTTTGCTAAGAAAGTCAAACTGGAGAATTTTCAACTAGCAATCATAGTGTTAAGAGTTTAAGGTTCATCAAGGGAACTTTCTTCTCGCAAATTTTCATCCACTATGTAGCGTCATTTTCAAAAGCTAAGTAGATTATTAACATACTAACACACTACACGAAGCATATTTGAATTAGTTACACTACAGAAAGCATATTTCAATTTATCACGCTACAAAAAGCATATTTGAATTTAACTCACGAACCATATCTGAATTTATCACATGTTTGGATTTTAAAATAAAGAATAATTAAATCAACTATAATATTTCCACAATCCATAATTCAACGACATTAGAAATGCTCATAAAAGATCAGAGCCGTAAAAATTCAACAAGACAAAACCCATGAACTTTCAACACTGTTCAGATTATACAAAATGCAGCTAATTACCTTTTATACGGATTCAGGGTCTTTATAGAGCGATTCTTAATTGAATTCAAGAGAAACCTGGACACTTGCATTTTTGTATTAGCACTAACTTGACAAAATATGAGAAGTAAAGGGACTAAAATAAAATTGGGTATCTTAGAACTGAAACTTCTGGGGCAAGAAATTGTAGGGGTTAAGCACCATTTTGTGCTATATTCTTTTCTACTGAATATCAGCTACAAGGGACTGGGGTTCATGGAAGTCTAATGAGGAAGGCGAGGTGTACACGGCACCGTTTTGGTGGCTTTTTGCCACAAGAATTAGTTCGGTTATTTGCAAGGTGTCGTTAGTTGGCAACTTAGAATTTTGGTTATACAGATTTGAAAATTTATACTTCAAGGTCAGGTCTATTGTTGTTTTAACCCATTATTTGCCTCTTTAAATTATAGTTCTTGATATATAATTAGTTAGTTCACTGGTCAAAAACCAAAACAAGGTTTCCCCAAGTCCCAACCGATCCAAAATTTTAAATCTGCATCACTAATTTTAATATACTAATATTTATCTTGACCATAATTGTTTGAGCAAAAAGTTTAAAACTATTTTGTCGAACTAATTATTGATAATAAACAAGATAAATCTTAACCAAACATAATTAATTTTAGATCCAAGCATATAAAGTGCGAAATAAAAGAAGAGTAGGAACGCATATGATTTATTAATGTGATAATCGTACATCAAACATGAGAGATGAGCTTACATCCAAAGCAGAGATGCATCATAATCATGGGAGCAAAGAAAGGGAAGAGAGGTAATTGTTGATAAACAAGAGATTCCTCTTGACTCCTCAGTTGTGGTTGCTCTCCTTCGAAAAATCCCCCCTTTCTCTGAGCTCTCTCTTCATATATATAGTTCTTTTCTCTTTTATCCAATGGTCTTTGACCGGCGTGCTTTCTTACGACTGTACCTTTCGTCGTTTGCTCGAACACAGCGCTTGTTCGATGATGTACGCTTTCCGATGATTTGACCCTGACGATGGCCGAGGTGCTCTTTGCTATCTCGCCCCCTGGACATGATTACAGCTTGGTCGACCCCTTATCATTCCTCTTGGGACGACCACTACGGTCAGGTTTTGACCCATACAGTTAGTCCTTCCGTCCGTCGAGATCGCCTCTTAGCGGGCTCAAAGGGCGGACTCTGTCGATTCTAAAGTTAGGAGAAATCTGAATGTTTACGCCTTGAGCGAGGCCGTTAGGTCGAGGTAACGGCATGACGCTTCAATGATACCATTGAACTGTTACGTCCGTTCGAAGTTTAACCATTGATTCGATGCATCATGAATAGCCACTGTCATTATGGCGCACGTTTCCTAAGAATCGTATCGTTTCTTGTGCCCTATCAGTTTTGATTGGCGGCTCTTGGGTTTCCCACTTAGGACATTTATGTTCCTATAAATGGGGGGGGGGGGAACACCATTCTCTTGCCACACTTTTCGACTTATCAAAGGATTTCTGCAAACCTTTACCTTCTTTAGTATTTCAAACTTCTGAGTTCATTCTCTTGTCAGTCAGAAATTGATGTCACCATCTTCTTTCTCCCTTTCTCTTACTCATTTATTCCGATTAATCGAGACAAATGGTTGATACTTCTTCCCACACTGATAGACCCATCGAAGCTCCAGCGTCGGAAAATGACGCACCTATTCTTGGAGAAGGAGCGGAAGCGGCGGAAGATGAGGGGGTTCCAACAACGGCTGAAATATTGCCCCGTCTGGGGAAATTATGGAATGATTTTAACAGCCCCGCCGGAGAAGAATCGGATCTTGCGTCATCTACCATGGATGAAGCAACGACTGCGGCGCTCAAGACCAAGTGAGGAATTCCGAATCATATTGAAATGGTACCGGCGACGGGAACGGATATTGTACATCTGCACCGCCTAAGGTATTGCGCATTTTACGCGTACCCTTTTGTTGTTGGGTATACGCTTCCCCTCCCTCCCTACTAATAGATTTTTGTCGCTTCTACAAAGTGTGCCCGGCTCAGCTTCACCGTATACAAACTCTTCCTCATGCTGCTCAAATACGCATAGCTCATCGGTCGAGAGGTCACTTTAGGGCATATGCTTAATATTTTTCCTCCCCAACTTATTTGAGGCTCGATGATCCACATGTGCCACCGAGGAACAAAGAGTTTGGTGGTGAAGATGGACGACGAGGCTAATCATCATTTATGGGAGAGTTATTTCTTCGTACGGACCGAGCACCTTGTGGCTCCCAAGATGTGCAACTTCGCGCGTAAGTTTTCCTTTGTTTAATTTACGACTCCTCTCGAGACAGTGGCCGACCGTTTCTCTTTGGTGGTATTGCTAATTTGTTTTCTGCGTTCGTAGCTAAGAGATTGCCTCCCCCGCCCGTTGATAATATCCGTGAGTAGGTCAATGCTATTCTTCCCCATACGGAGGGGGTCCATGAGTGGGCGTCCTTCTACGAGAGATACGGGCATAAGCCTCTTACTGGTAAGTCAGCTCGTTGCAGTTTCCTTATTCTTTGCCTTGAATTTGATCTCGTTGCTTACATGATTGTTTTTCTCCTTTAATAGGGAGAGTGCGAAGGGCGAGGGCTCCTACACTCGCGTTCCGTCAACCGGCGCCTTCTGCCCGGCCCGCAACGAGGTCTGCTGCCTGGCCTATATCGAGAGCTGCTCAATCTACACCTACGGCCGGGGCCGTGTGCATGAAAATTATTCCTCAACCCGAGACTCCGGCTCCTGCTGCCCCGCTCAACAGGTGAATCTTCCCATGCTGATGGTGGGGAGGGTCCATCGAAGAGACGGCGAGTGGAGTCTGAAGTGGCTCCTTTAGCCGCAGTATCTTCGGGGGGGCGACTTTCTCTTAACGGTGTCTAAAATTGGTGGTGATGCTAACCTGACCGCAGAGGTAAACTAGGTAGCAGAGGCCAAACCGACGGCAAAGGCTTTGGCCGTTGTGAACAATCAATAAGCTATTGCGACGGGAAGTCGGGGTCCCGAGGTCGCTGTTGCCTTTTCGGGCGGGCCTTCATCATCCGGACCGATTCGAGTTTCTTCTTTGGCTGTAGAGCGGGGAAATGGTGTCAAGGTTGATGACTACGAGTCTGACTCCGACCTTGATCCTGATGATGTCAGGATGTTCGCAGAGGGCCTTACCCGTACTGTGGTAAGAGCGGGAGGTCCCTCCCGTATACTTGAGATTCCATCGGAGCTTAATCTTCTCCGGGACACGGAGGTCTTAGTACCGTAGTTTGACCTTCTATGCTCCGCTGTAGAGTGTGAGGCTCTTCGGGACGTTAGTGACATCAAATTAATGCATGAAGTGGCCGCTATGGGCTTGAGGGTAAGTTTCTCCTCTTTGTTTCTTTTTTGTGTTCCTTTTGCTTTTGGCGACCTTGGCCTTTATCAACTCTTTTCTTCTTCTTTTTTATGCTTTCAGTCTTACATGTTGGAGATCGAAAGTGCTCACAGGGCCGATACTTGGGCCAAGATTTTTCTGATGATGTTGGAAAAGTATCGGCGCTACCGCAACAAATGTTGGGAGATGCATGAGCGGCTCAAGGCGAGCACCGACAATCAATCTCTCAGGGAGGAGCTGGAGAAAAGGGATCAGGAGCTAATGCAGTCCATTCGCAGGAATAGTGACCTCGAAGAGCTACTTCGTGCGAAGGACGAAGAACTTGAGTTGGGAAAGGGGGTCACTGCAGAGTGTGAGCATCTTCAAGCAAAGGTGTTGTCATTGCAATCCGAGCTCGATCAAAATGCCGTCAAAGTTGAGGCTTTAAGTGCATAATGGATGGGGAAGTTAGCCGAGCTGGAGAGGAAAGTGTCCGAGTTAGAGAGCGCCGAGAGTGCTCGGGCATCGGCCTCAGCAAGGGTGGCGGCGTTGGAGGACACTATCAGTGTCCTTCAATCCGAGAAGGAATCCGAGAGGGCAAAAGTCATGCTAAGGGAGGCGAGGCTTGAAGAGCGTATTGGTGAAATTGACTGGGAAGCTTCAAACTTAGGAGATCGGGTCATTGTACTCGAGGCCGAAAAGGCGCAATTGTTGGCCCAAGTTGAATCTGCCTCTGCCGATGTTCCTCGCCACTTGCACGAGCTTTGGGTTCATGTCAAGGCCCAACGGGACATATACAAGAGTTTGTGAGAGGCTGGCAATATTTCTGAGGCTGCTTATAAAGGAGCTTAGAAGAAGGCACGAGAGGCTCGTGTCAACTACAGCTACGACCTTGCAACACCGGAGGCTGGCGAGGATGCTGATGCTAAGGAGGAATTTCTTGGAGATGATGAAGGGGAGAACGACGGTGATGACACCGAGTGAAAAGTTGTTGCTTTAGTATATTTTTTTTGTTTTGTTCTATTTGTGCATTGGGCCTGTTTTGGCTGTGTGTAAGGTGCGACCGTTGCGCCCGTATATAAGTAAAAGGGTTTTTTCGACGTTGTACATCTTTTGAATTTCTTCCCCTTCCCTTTGCTTTACATTTTTTGTTTTGGCGTAGACCTTCGGATTTTTGTATGGCGAGTCCCTGATTTCTCATTTTGGTAATCTGACCTTGACTCGGCCGAGTAAGGTCTCGTCGTGTGAGTCCGAATGGAGTTTCTTCGGGTTTGCACGTTTGGGCGAGATTGACTTTTGATTTGTCGCTTTAGGCGGAATCATCTTTGACTCAAACGAGGTGAATTCAGATTTGTCATTTCGGACGAAGTCGGTTTCGACTTGAATCATTCGAGGTGGATCAAATTCACTTGCCGATTTAGGCGAAGTCGACTTTTTCATATGTATTCGAGCGGGGTTGAACTTTGGAATTTGGATCGGAGTCAATTTCTGATTTATTTGGACAAGTTCGTAGGACGAATGTTTTTTGTTTGACGATGACCGGTGGCCGCAAAGGCATTATTTCGAGTAGGATCGAAATGTTAGTCCGTGTGATTCGAGCGAGGTCCAATTTTTCTTTTAGTGATGGCCCTTGGCCGTAGGGGTGTTATTTTGAACTAAGGTCGAAATATTAACCCGTTGCGATTCGAGCGAAGTCGAATTCTTTTTTAGGCGATGGCCCTTGGTCGTAGGGGTGTTATTTCGAACTAAGCGAAATGTTAACCCATTGCGATTCGAGAGAGGTCGAATCTTTATTTTGGTGATGGACTTTGGTCGTAGGGGTGTTATTTCCAACTGAGCAAAATGTTAACCCGTTGGGATTCGAGCAAGGTCAAATCTTTCTTTTGGTATGGCCCTTGGCCGTAGGGGTGTTATTTCGAACTGAGCAAAATGTTAACCCGTTGCGACTCGAGCGAGGTCGAATCTTTCTTTTGGCGATGGCCCTTGGCCGTAGGGGTGTTATTTCGAACTAAGGTCGAAATGTTAACCCGTTGTGACTCGAGCGAGGTCAAATCTTTCTTTTGGTGATGGCCCTTGGCCGTAGGGGTGTTATTTCGAACTGAGGCCGAAATGTTAACCCATTGTGAATCGAGCAAGGTCGAATCTTTCTTTTGGTGATGGCCCTTGGCCGTAGGGGTGTTATTTCGAGCTAAGGTCGAAATATTAACCTGTTTAATTATCAGATTTTGGAGAATCACAGGTCACCGTATTGTTTGTGTATACGTCGGAGTGGATCCTGGCGTGCTCGGTTTTGTTTTTTTTTTTGGAGAATTTTGGGTTTTCCCCTGGAGAGTCCCAGTTTTGTTTAGCTTCTGTGTTTCTTGGGTGAGTCCCAGTTTGCTTAATTTTGCTTGCATTGGAGAATACGATGCGTTTCCTGGGTGAGTCCCAGTTTGTTTAATTTTGCTTGCATTGGAGAATACGATGATAGGGAGTATAAAATGTTGTTGTTTCGCTCACTGGAGAATGCTATACGTGTTCGTTTCACACATATATTGGAGAAGTTTCCATATATCTAGTCCCTTCATCGTCCGATCTGGATAAGTAGTCAACAGGTGGGGTAACGAATCATACTTTGAACTTTGAGACATCCCCTTCGTATCCCGATTAAAAACTTCCCCGAGAACCTAATAGGGGAGAAACCCGGGTGAGGGAAAAAGAGTACGACTTGAGGGGTGTTCTTTTTCAGGAGTTGAGGTATCTGAGGTAGGCGGCATTTCAATTATTTGGTAGTAGTTTTTCTTCCATTGTTTCTAGTTGGAATATTCCTTTGCCCGCTTGCTCGTGCGGGCGCTCGTGTTCCTGTTTAAACCAACAATAGAGGGTAGACCAAAAATGAAATTTTTTGTACCTCGATCCAACGGGTCGGCGAAAAGGGGCGGCATTGTAGCGTTGCTTGCTCTTCCTAGTGTTCGAATGGTTGATGGAATAGTGGTTTTAGATCTGGTGGCCGTGTTCAGCTCCTTTATTTTTGTTTAATAGCGTCTAAGTTTTTGCATGGGTTGCGCTTACCTTACTTGCTGCAGTGTTGAAGTCGAGTCCCGGTCCGATCTCATTCAATTTGTACCCACAACAAGGGAGGCATATTATACTTCATTCATGGACCATCCGAGGTGTGGGTTAATGCGAAAGTAGGGTAGGATGTGCCCATACTTTCAAAAGGCCACGCAACAAGCTATCATCCTCTCATAAAGGGTGGGAACACGGGTTAATATAAAAAATGAATGTGTCAAATGGGGATGTGGTCACGCCAGATGACCCTGATCTTATTTTGAACGTGCGTATGTCATGCTAAACCTATCGCTACTGGCGAGATGCGGGTTTTTCATGGATATTGGTTATAACTTCTACTTTTATGTAGAAGCCTGACCTAGATTAGCATGTGAGGCTTATTTACCCCTCTTTCGAGTGGGTGGTTACATTTCGCCGGTTCTAGATCTGAAGGAAACTAAGAAATTTGGCTAAGAAATACTCACAGATGGCGCCAAATTGTTTGAGCAAAAAGTTTAAAACTTTTTTGTCGAACTAATTATTGATAATAAAGAAAGTAAATCTTAACCAAACATAATTAATTTCACATCCAAGCATATATAGTGCGAAATAAAAGAAGAGTAGGTACACATAAGATTTATTAATGTGATAATCGTACATCAAACATGAGAGATGAGCTTACATCCAGAGCAGAGATGCTTCATAATCATGGGAGTAAAGAAAGGGAAGGGAGGTAACTGTTGATAAACAAGAGATTCCTCTTGACTCCTCAGTTGTGGTTGCTCTCCTCCGAAAAATTCCCTCTTTCTCTAAGCTCTCTCTCTCTCTATATATAGTTCCTTTCCTTTTTATCCAATGGTTTTTGGCCGGTGTGCTTTCTTACGACTGTACCTTTCGCCGTTTGCTCGAAAAAATCGCTTGTTCAATGATGTACGCTTTCCGACGATTTGACCCCGATGATTGTCGAGGTGATCTTTGCTATCTTGCCCCCTGGGCATGATTGCAGCTTGGTCGACCCCTTATCATTCCTCTTAGGGACGACCACTACGGTCAGATTTTGACTCATATAATAATGTCAAGTAATGTGAAAAATCTAATATTTTATGAAATAGCTTATCCAAAATATATATTTTTTGATTAATTTAAATTTTGTATTTTATTTCACTAATGTTATCAGCTATATTATTTGTACAATCGAATAATATTTTTTTTAAAATGTATTGGATAACGAAAAGGAAAAGGAGCTTCAACCTATGGTCTGATAAGATAAGGGGAGATAGAAGAAAAGGAAACAACAACAACAAACCTAATGCATTTCTATAAATGGTGTCTGGGGGTAATGTATACGCAAATATCACCCCTACCTTATAGAGATAGAGAGATTTTTTTCGATAGATCCTCGGCTCAAAAAAATTGGAGATAAAGCAATAAATAGCAAGCAATAGTAACAACAATATATTATGATAGTGGGGCAAATGACACAACAAATAATAGTAAAGAACCATGAATAAGATAATACAAAAATAGTCCTAATTCTACTGGTAAGCCTAGGAGGAACACACTACTATTTGTCAACTCACAATCCTAACCCTCGACCTTCACACCTTTCCATCGTGGGTCATATCCTCGGTAAGTTGGAGCAATGACATATCTTGCCTAACTACCTCTCCTCAATACTTCTTAGGGCTACCCCTTCCCTTCGTTAGAACCGCCATGGACAACCTCTAACACATCCTGACCGAAACATCTATGTCTATCCTCTTCACATGCCCGAACCATCTCAGTCTCAATTCCCGCAACTTGTCTTCCACAAATGCAACTCCTACCTTGTCCCTAGTAACTTCATTCATAATTCTATCCTTTTTGGTATGTCCACACATCCATCTCAATATCCTTATTTCGGCTACTTTCAACTTCTGGACATGAGACTGCTTGATGGGTCAGTACTCAGCCCCATACAATATAGTCGGTCTAACCATACTACTAATACTACCACGACTATCAAAACCACCACCACTATAACCACCACCACTACTACCACCACTACTACAACTACTATCACCACTATCACCAACACTACCACCACCACTACAACCACTACTACCACCACTACTATCACTACCACCACCACTACCACTATCACTACTACCACTATTATCACTACTACCACGACAACAACAACAACAACAGCTACTACTACTACTACTACTATTACTACTACTACTACTACCACCACCACCATCACCACCACTACCACCATCACTACCACCACCACTACCACCACCACTACCACCACCACTACCATGACTACTACCACCACGACCACCTCCACCACCACTACCACCTACTACTACTACTACTACCGCTACCACTATCACCTACTACTACCACTACCACTACTACTACTACTACTACTAACTACTACTACTACCATCACTACTACTACAACTACTGCTACTACTACTACTACTACTACTACTACCATTACTACCACTATCACTATCACTACTACTATCACTACCACTACTACTATCACTACCACTACTACTGCTACTATGACTACTACCACCACCATCACCACCACTACCACCGCCACTACCACCATCACTACCACCACCACCGCCACCACTACCACCTACCACTATTACCACTACCACTATCACCTACTACTACCACTACCACTATTACTACCACTATTACCACTACTACTACTACCACCACTACTACTACAACTACTGCTACTACTATTACTACCACTACTACCACTATCACTATCACTACTACTATCACTACCACTACCACTATCACTACTATTACTACTGCTACTATGACTGCTACTACCGCCACGACCACCACTACTACCAACACCACCACCACCAATACCAACACCACTACCACCATCACCATTACTATCACTACTACCACCACGACTACTATTACAACCATTACTACAACTACTATCACTACTACTACTACCACTATTACTATTATCATTACTACTACTACCATTATTACTATTACCACCACTACCACCACAACTACCACGACCACTACCACTACCACTACCACCACTACTATCACCACCACCAACACTATCACTACCACTATCACTACTACCACCACTACTATTACCAGCACTACCACCACCAGTATCACTACTACCACCACTATCACCACTACTACCATCACTACAACTACCACTACGATCACCACCACTACCATCACTACTACTGCCATTACTACCACCACTACCACCACTACTATCACTACCACTACTACTACCATTACCTCTATGACCACTACTTTCACTACTATTACTGTCACTACTACCACTGCGACTATAACTACCACTACGACCGTTACTACCACTACCACTACTATCACTACCGCTATCATTACTACTACTAATACTACTAATACTATTACTACTACCACTACCACTACTAGCACCACTACTACTACCTCTACTACCACTATTATCACTACCACTACTACCACTACTGCTGTTGCTGCTGCGGCTACTACTACTACTACTATTGCTACTGCTACTGCTACTACTACGACTGCTACTACTACTACTACTGCTACTGCTGCTGCTACGACTGCTACTGCTGCTACTGCTACTGCTACTGCTACTACTACTGCTACTACCACCACCACCACCACCACCACCACTACTACCACTACTACCACCACTACCACCATGACTACTACTATTACTACTATTACTACCACCACTACTACCACTACTATTACCACCACTACCACCACCACTACCACCACAACTACCATCACTACCACTACCACTACCACCACCACTTTGGCGGTCCCGAGTTTTGGCGGGCCGGGCTTTGACGGTCCTATGCCAAACAGTCCCAATGGGTGGAACCGGCCCACTGTGGTCCTAAGCCCACATGGTCCCAAGCTAAATAGGCCGGGCCCATGGGCCTAAATGGGCTTTTTCGTTCCGGGCTATTTGTTTTTGAATTTTTTTTATCTAAAGCAATTTCTTGTAAATTATATATGTATATACTAATATAAATTGCTTATATATAGCTATATTATGTATATTATGTATAGTATGTATATATAATTATATATTGCCTTATATACTATATAGCTTATATATATTATATATACTATATCTATATCTATAATATATATATCTACAAATATATATATAGTTTATATGTATTAGATATATATATAAATTTGATATAGTATATATATTATATATGCACACATATATATATAATCTATATATATAGATAGATAGATAGATAGATAGATAGATAGATAGATGGATAGATAGATAGATAGATGTATTAGATATATGATATATATACGATATCAAATTTAAACACAAAATAAATTGCAAAGAAATATTCAAAGGAATGTCTTATAATTTTTATCATTACGACATTAAAAAAATGGCAATATCTTTCTTAGTCTTCCTCCCCCCCCCAATGGAATGAGCACAACAAGGTACTAATATCACCATTAAAAGGAAAAAAAGCTAAGGAAGATGTGTCAAAATACAAGTTACATATCTGCAACTGTGTTAGTAATAAACTTACCTGTGTGGCGTGAATTAATTATTCTATAAGCAATAATGTGCTTTTGCATTATCCAGTCTTCATCTATCCAATGACTTGTAACAGTTAGATAATCACAGTTATTACCACTTCTACCAATATCAGTAGTAATAGCAATTCGACAATCTACATGAGTAAATAAATAGTGCAAATATTGTTCATATTCATGTTTATATTTATAAATATCGCTCTTTACGGTTGCGCGAGGCTATCTTTTATAAGTAGGATTAAAAACTCTTCTAATATAATGCACAAAATGAGGGTTAGAAGGAAAACTATAGGGTAAGCACATAACAGTAACCATTTTTGCCAATTCTTCACGATCTTTATTTGGATCATAATATAAAATGCCACCGATAACAGTGTTAATTCCCGGTTAAACTAGATTTGACCCTGTACTAGGGTTAACCTCAGTATCTAAACTTCTGCCCTCTTGCGCAGCTTTCATTTGTAAATATCTAGCTTTATCTCTAGGGTGTTTCTTTATATGTCTAGTCAAAGTACTCGTACCGCTACGGTCTCCAGTATATTTATGAGCCATCAAAGACCCACAAGTTTTACACTTAGCCTTATTTTGTTCTCTTAGTTGAGTAAAAAAGTGCCAAACAAGAGATGTTTCGGGCCGTTTAGAAGGTTTTCTATTAAAAGTAGGGGTTACTACAGGAGGGTCAGGCGGGGCATCAGTTGGGTTATTAATAGGACTAGTAGGTGTATCATCTAAATCCGGTTACGTTTCATCTAAATCATCATTTTCCTCATCATTATCAAATATAGTTTGATTAGGATAAAGAGCATTCATAACTTCTTCATTTAATTGTTGCCCTGGTGCAACATCAGGGCAAAATTAACTATCGGAAAATTGAAAACAAGGGTTATCACTATCAAGAATAACAGGTGGAGGAGGACGGGTAATAGGTCTGGGTCGGGGAGCCAGGGGAAGAGTAGTAGCTTGACGACTAGATTCACCAATATTAGATTTTCCCTTACCCTTACCACCAAATATTTTTTTCAAAGAAAAGTCCATATTAATTATAATTATACTAAATAAAACAAAAAAGACTATAATATTAAAACTTAAGAGTTGGAACGAGTTTACCGAATTGACGAGCAACTTCTTGAAAGTCGAATATCGTTGAAGACTTGACCAACTACACAATTTTTCACGAAATTGCAATAATAAAGTAAGCAATTATAAAAGAAAATTAGAGAGAGATTGATGAATTTGTGAGTAAAAATAAAAGAATGAGGGAGTATTTATAATTGAGAATAGGAAAAAAGTGTAATTATAAAAAGTTTGGGGTTAAAACAAAGTTTGGGAGCCAAATGACTATTTTTGAAAGTGTCAAACGGCTAAAAATGCAGGCCAACAGATACATTTTAAAATGCGAGCAGCGGGGGTCTGATTGCCTCCCCCGGCCTATGAAGTATCTGCTGTTGCTGTGGTGGCTGAAACTGCCTGAGCCAAGCCAGTGCAAACTGTTAAGATCTGTGCCAAGGCCTCCTGTAGACCCGGGATCACGATAGGCACAGCTGGTGCCTGAACTGGTGCTACTGGAGCATGATCCGGAGCTGGGGTAGCTGGTGGATCAACGGGTGCTGCCCTCGCTGTTCTGCCTCTGCCCCGACCACGACCGCGTCCACGACCTCTGGTGGCCTCAGCTGGTGGCACTGGTGGTCGTCCACCTCGTCTGGTAGCTCGCGTCCTCACCATCTGTGAGAGATGGAATATCAAAAGTTTAGTACTCGGACCAACAAGTTCGCATGACAAGAATTTCAAGAATATGAAGTTTTTTCCTAAAGGTTCTGCAGCCTCTCGAGGATAAATACAGACATCTCCGTACCGATCCACGAGACTCTACTAAACCCGCTCATGACTCGTGAGACCTATGTAACCTAGGCTCTGATACCAACTTGTCACGACCCAATTCTGGAACCCAATCGTGATGGCGCCTCTCGTGAAGACAAGGTTAGCCAGACCAAAACAGAATACCTCTTATAAACAGTTAAATATCATAAATAGTTCTAAAGCATGATATAATATCCATAATTTGTGGAAATTACGATAACAGTAGTAAAAGCCATCCCGACACAGCCCAAACCGGGGTGTCACAAGTCATGAGCAACTAATAAATCCGAATGCCAGTCTACTAGATAAGAAATCCGATACAGAAGTTCAAGAACATAAAAATAGTAAGATAAGGGAGGCACGAGGGCTGCGGACGCCAACAGCTACCTCGTAGTCTCCAAAAAAAAAACACTGCCTGGACTGGAAGGATCAGTAGTCAGGAGCGGACTCTGCGATGCCTAAATCTTCACACACGGTGCAGGGAGTAATGTGAGTACTCCGACTCAGTGAGTAATAATCATAAATAATGGCTGAAAGCAAGAAAACACGTAAAGGCACAAAGCAATTCTATATCAAATAGTAAATCCATGAAGAAGTCAAATGAAATTCTTTTAAACCAAGTAAAACAGATAATTTAGCATGTAAATAACAAGTAGAAATCCGCCCCTAGGGCACAGTAACAATCACTCAGAATAGTATCAGCTTCTCGAGCTCACTCTCATCACTTAGTGTTCATTCTCAGCTCTCGACCCACATATCTCTCATAATAACAGAAATGAGAATAACCGCTGCGGTGTGCAGCCCGATCCATACATCGCTGCAGCGTGCAGCTCGATCTATATAGATAGTCGACAGCGCTCGCTGGGGGTGTGCAGACTCCGGAGGGGCTCCTACAGCCCAAGCGCTATGTTGTTGTGGCGTGCAGCCCGATCCATATAAGTATTTGCTGCGGCGTGCAACCCGATCCATAACATATATAATATCCTCACCATTGGGTTCTCAACCCCTCTCAGTCATTAACCTTATAGCCTCTTTGGTCACAATAATAGAAGATAGGGATCTCACCCCACAGATTCCTCTCATTTAGGAATAGTATGATAAAACCAGCTCGAATCGTTTAAAACAGATAGAAACATGACTTAGGATATGATTTTTAATAAGTATAGTGAGGAAAATCAGTCAAAATCCCTGAAGGGTTCAAATAGTTAGCACAACCCAAATATGGCAATTAGCCCAAATCATGGTGATAACAAATAAGTTTCAGTCAAACACGCGGTAAAATCATCAGTCGGGATGGACCAAGTCTCAATCCCCAGTAGTAAAAGACCTCACGCTCATCATCTAGCGCGTGTCTCACCTCAATATAGCACTACGATGTGCAAATCCGGGGTTTCAAACCCTCAGGACATCATTTACAATCATTACTCACCTCGAACCGGCTACAACTCTAGCTCGCGATGCCTTTGCCCCTCGAATCGGCCTCCACGCACGTCGAATCTATCCAAAATCAGAACGAATACGTCACAATATGCTAAGGGAACAAAACCCAAGAGAAATCAATCGAAAAATATCAAAAATCCCAGAATTAGCAAAACCCGAGCCCCGGGCCCACTTCTCGAAACTCAAAATTTTTTACATCAACGGGTTCCTTATCCTCCCACGAGTTCATACATATCAAAAGTTCTCAAATCCGACCTCAAATGGTCCTTCAAATCCCAATTTAAAAGTTCAAAATCCCAAGCCCTAGTTCTTCCATTTTTAGCTTAGGTTCCATGAATTTCTAGGTTAATTTCACAATAGAATCACGTTTTAGGTTCATAAATCTTAACTCCAATCACTTCTCCTTGAATCCCTCTTCAATCTCCCTCAAAGAGCTCTCAAAATGATCAACTATGGTGGAAAAATGGCTCAAAATCGCGGATAAAATGACTTATAAACTTTCTGCCCAGGGGTTTTCGCATCTGCGATCCCACCACCGCTCCTGCGGTACCTCTTCTGCGGCAATTCCTCTGCATCTGCGAAAATCACTTAGGGGGCCAGGTTCCGCATCTGCGGTCCACGAGCCACATCTGCGACTCCGCATGTGCAGACAATATGCCGCATCTGCGGTCCCTGGCTATTCTTCCCAAACCGCTTCTGCAACTCTTCTTCCGCATGTGCGGCACCGCACCTGCGGACCCCAATCCGCAGGTACAGAAATACCAGAAGCAGCAACTTCTAAGATCTCTTAAGTCCAAAATCTTCCCGTTAACCATCCGAATTCATCCCGAGGCCCCCGGGACCTCAACCAAAAGCACCAACATGACCCAATACCTTTTTCAAACTTGTTCCAATCATCAAAGCACCTCAAACAATATCAAATTACCCGAAACACATCGGATTCAAGCCTAGTTTTTCTAAAACTTCCGAAATACATTTTCGATAAAAAACCCAACCAAACCATGTCCGAATGACCTGAAATTTTGCACACACATCCCAAATGACATAACGAAGCTACAGAAACTCTTGGATTTTCATTCCGACCCTAGGATCAAAATCTCACCTACCAACCGGAAATCGCCAAAATACTAACTTCGCCAATTCAAGCCTAATTCTACACCGGACCTCCAAAACCAATTACGATCACACTCCTAAGTCATATATCACCTCCTGAAGCTAACCAAAGCATCAGAACTCTCATCCGAGCCCTCTAACACACAAGTCAACATCCGGTTGACTTTTCCAACTTGAACCTTCTCAAAAGAGACTAAGTGTCTCATTTCTTACCAAATCCACTCCGAACACAACCTACTCAACTCGATCATATAAAACACGGATAACGAAGCATAATAAATCAGAAATGGGGAAAACGGAGCGGTAACTCATGAGACAACTGGCCGGGTCATCACATCCTCCCCAACTTAAACAAACGTTCGTCCTCGAACGAGTCAAGAAATATACCTGAAGCCTCAAATAGATGAGGATATTTGCTCTGCATCTCCCGCTCGGTCTCCCAGGTAGCCTCCTCCACGGGCCGACCTCTCCACTACACTTTCACTGAAGCTATATCCTTTAACCTCAACTTCCGAACTTGATGACCCAAAATAGCTACTGGCTCCACATCATAGGTCAAATCATCATCCAACTAAACCGTGCTGAAGTCCAAAACATGAGACAGATCTCCAATATACTTCCGGATCATAGAAACATGAAATACCGGATGTACGCTAGACAAGCTGGGTGGCAAAGCAAGCTCATAAGCCACCTCCCCAATCCTCCGAAGCACCTCAAAAGGCCCAATGAACCGCAGACTCAACTTTCCTTTCTTCCTAAATCTCATGACACCCTTCATGGGCAAAACCTTCAGCAAGACCTTCTTACCAACCATGTAGGACACATTTCGAACCTTCCGGTCCGCATAACTCTTCTATTGCGACTACGCTGTACGAAGCCTCTCCTGAATTACCTTCACCTTCTCTAAGGCATCCTGAACCAAATCTGTCCCCAATAGTTTAGCCTCGCGGGGCTCGAACTAACCAACTGGAGATCTACACTGCCTCCCATACAAAGCCTCATATGGAGCCATCTGAATACTCGACGAGTAGTTGTTGTAAGAAAACTCTGCAAGTGGTAGAAACTCATCCCATGAACCTCCGAAATCAATGACACAAACATGCAACATATCCTCTAATATCTGAATAGTACGCTCAGACTGCCCGTCCGTTTGAGGATGAAAAGCTGTGCTCAACTCCACCTGAGTACTCAACTCTCGCTGAACAGACTTCTAAAACTGGGAAGTAAACTGAGTACCTCTATTTGAGATGATGGAAACCGGAACACCGTGCAGCCGAACAATCTCCCGGATATAAATCCCTGCCAACCGCTCTGAAGAATAGGTAGTATACACCGGAATGAAGTGCGCGGACTTGGTCAGCTGATCCATAATCACCCAAATCGCATCAAACCTCTTCAAAGTCCGTGGAAATCCAACAACAAAGTCCATAGTAATCTTCTCCCACTTTCACTCGGGAATAACCATCTGCTGAAGCAAGCCACCCGGTCTCTGATGCTCATATTTCACCTGCTGACAATTGAGACACCGAGCTACAAATCCCACAATATCTTTCTTCATTCTTCTCTACCAATAGTGCTACCTCAAATCCTGGTACATCTTCATGGCACCCGGATGAATAGAATACCGCGAGCTATGGGCCTCCTCTAGAATTAACTCTCTATACCCATCTATATTGGGCACACAAATCCAGCCCTGCATCCTCAACACACCATCATCACCAATGGTCACGTCTCTAGCATCATCATGCTGCACTCTGTCCTTAAGGACAAGCAAATGCGGATCATCATATACTGAAAAATTGGTCTATGGTAACAGTTGAAAAACCGTCCCCACAGACTGCCAAACCATTGCTATAGGGATATTGGAACGCTTTAAAGACCGTCACTTCAGCTGGCGTACCCATAGGTCTACTGGAACGGTTCTTGCAACGGTTTGCATTGCCGTGAGAATAGATACGTCTATCGCAACGGTTTTCCCTTTCTCTGTTGGAACAATTATTTTTTCAATTGGAACGGTTCAAAACCGTTATTGTATTGTTTATACAATGGTTTATAACCATTGCCATATTATTTAAAGAAACACTTATGTAAGCTGTTGCTACGGTTATGTTGGATATAACAACGGTTTCTTTAAGCTATCGTAACATTTACATTTGTGTTTGGAATGGTGTGTAGATTATTTTGGAACAGTTTATGAGACCTATGGCAACAGTTTACATTGCCTACTAGAACGCCATTTATGTCCTATTGCAACGGTTCTGGTAGGCTATTTTATCAATTCAATTAAAACCAAAATATAGCACCTGTTATAAATAATATTTATACATATAATAAATTATAATAAAACTAAAATTTAAATACATCATAGAATGAAACTATTAATAATACAAAATTATCTATCAAGCAAATGTTCAACCTCATGAGTGCATAAGTTTAGTACATTTCAAGAGTGTAAATAAGTTTCAAAAATTGTTGGTAACAAAAGATTTCTAGAACATTCATCGATAACAATTCAAAATTCATCTCAAGTAAGGTCTAGTTCTTCATCGTCTTCATCATCCATTTCTTGATCTACTCCACCTACAAAAGAGGATAAATAAAGTTATTACCCTTCAAGAGAACCCGGTCTAAGAATACTCAAGCATTTAACTATTTTCGTACTTCTTTTATTAATCCAACTTATTCATCTCAACAAACTATACACAACATTATAACAATCTGATAATATTACCAAGGACCAAGACTTTCAAACTATCAAGCTATGATGGAAAAGTAAAGAATAAAGTTAAAGGATAAAGTCAACAACTTTGAGTGAACCAAACTGAGAAATAATTAATAAAGGAGGTTAGGGAGACCACTTAGATCAATATAAATATCACTTGGTCAGCTTTCCCTTGTGTTAGTTTTGGTACCAAATTACCTTAATATATTCATCTGTAGAGTTACAATTTTATAGCACAGAGAAAGAAACAACTAGGAAACAATCAAGGCATGGTTTCAGCTTAACAGATTCCTAAAGGCATGCAGATACTTCCTTCTTCAGTCTCTTCTTTTATGAAGAGCTGTAAGATATTTAACAAATTGAACTAAGCAAAATTCAGCAAGGCTAAAGCACTTAGCCAAGTACAAGAGCAGCAATATAAGATCTGAAGTTAAGAGTAAAAACAATCAGATTTGATAATGTGTTCATCCAAAACAAACCAATACTACATGAAAATGGACATTGGTGTAACTCAACCCAAAATACTAAATTATGAACTGAGGGTTGCCTATAAGGAGACAACAGCCCATCCCCACCCAATGTGGAACATTTTAACAGTATATAACATTCTTCCTCTTTTTTGATTCTCAAAAGGTGATGTTTGCCTTTTATCCGCAAAATCAATCAAACAATGGATCAACCACGCCTCAGTCCCCATTAAGTGCTTTCAGGCAAAAACACAAAGAATGGAGCATTGAAGATATCCTGAACAACAATGATGAACAACTGTTCCACATGTGCTGCTTTGAAAACAAAAGAGCACATAACAGAAAACCTGGAAACCCCCGAACACTACAATAGAAAACCACACACCAAGACAACTCAGACTACAGACAAGGCAAATATACCATAAACTGATACAGCAGGGCAGCAGGAGAATGGTGAGAAAGTTGGAGATCAGACAACTCCCACTACCAACCCAAAGTAATAACTTCTGGTAACCTAATAGAGAAGGGTTTCATGAGCATTGTTGATCAAGATATAGAAGCTATAGGAACACAACCAAGCACATCCAAGTCAAAATCTAATCCCAGCCAAAAGAAAAGGAAACAACAGACAAGAAAAACGGAAGCAGCAGGCTTGAATGCAGAAACTAATAGCTTGACAAAACAGAATCCAGAAACAATGCAAAATACAGCAACATCAGCAGATACAGAAGTTGCTACAATGACAGAGCTCGCACTTTTACCTCAATATGAAGCAGTAGAGTCACAAGTAACACTTTCATTGCAAGTCCACAAACAGGAAACAAATGCTGGAAATGCAGATGTACAAGTGATACCAGTCCAACTAAAGCTCTAAGAAGAAATAGAAGAAGATGTATAACATTTGGTACGTACTGACCTTGATTGTTACTACCAGCAGATGGTCGACTATTTAGTTGAACAACAGCTTATTGTACAGAGGAAGCATCTACAGGTGAACGTGCACTGAGCCTTAACATGTCAGGATCAAGTTGCAAATCTGGGTTCAAACGCTGAAGTCATGCGATGACGTTCATTGTAATATTTTGTTCCATAGCATCCTTTTATTCGTTCAACTTTTCATGCATTCTTTGTTGCATCCTCTCTTCCATTTCCTCTATTTTGTGCTGCATCCTCTCATCAACATCTAAAAAAGATCCAAGATTCCCTTTTTGCCCGTTTAATAAAGTCTTTCTAACCCCTCGTCCATACAATCTCACGGGACCTAGATGTTCATGTCCCATGACTGATGCAAAAACGTCAACTAAAATGACTACCATCTTCACTTTTCTGAGTTGATTGTATTCTCTCCATTTCAGCCTACAAACCAAATACGAGATAAAAGAGTTTTAAGTAACTAAAATTAAATCAATAATAAGAACAAATAAATAATCACGACAAACTTTAAATTATAAATCTCGTACAATTTTACTAATCATATTGTCATATGAGCTTTTGTATACTCGGCCAAGTTTTCTTTTTCTTGTAGCCACAAAGATGCCGTTACTTAATAGAGTATCTGAAGTATCAGAGATTTCCTTCTTTTTTCCGAGTTACATGAAAACAAGTATAAGAATCTTTCCATATAAAGTTAGCAAGTTCATAATTTAAAAAAATAAAAAAGGTAAAACTTCAAACCTCACGAATTAGAGCAAAAGGTGTTCTGCCAGCAGTGTGCGGACACTTCAACTTACTTTGATTCTCTGTATTGGTTTCAGATATTTTCTGCAAATAAATGAGTCAACCAATAGCAACCAACAATTATGCCTATTACCCACACCAATCTCTACAAGCCCTCATTCTTGGACAAAGGATTTCAAGGTTGGTTGTTAAGATTTCTAAAGCAATTAAAGGGTTTGGATAGCTACATCATGTTAGCAAGAAAACAAGGTCCATTGAGGAGAGTGATTTTAGTTTAGTCAAATTAATTATGCTTATCTGAGAAGTAACTAAATTAGCTTCAAAGAGAGATGTTTGTAGTAGTATTAAATATATGTTTTCCAAGAAATTAGACTACTTAACAAGTAAATACTTTTTGTTGTATAACAATTAATCAGGTGCTTGAAATTTAGAGTTTAGATGGTCATAACCATGTCATTTAATTATCATTTATTCTGAAGACAACTTCAGCTACTTCTTGAGGGGAAGATGCATAGTATAACAAAACTATAATTCACATTCTAAAGTTTAGTCCCCTGCTCCCATCAAAATTTTAAAGATGAAAGCTCAATCATAAAAACCAAAAAGAGAGACAGCCAATATGAAACTATCCCAAAGATGCAGCTCCGCAAAATTTGCAGTACTCTCTATTTTTTCAGTTGTAATGGATGCACAACATGTATTATCTCTTAGGTTGAAAATATATGAACCATTTTGCTAAAATGAATCGTTTCTAACAAATTACAAATAGCATTTTAATCCATTGGTACAATTGATAAGGGGAAAAAGCAAACTCTCATAGATAACTAAAACATACACAAAATGTGGACAAGTCAAAATTTTATTCAGAAAGCATGTCCTATCATTACTCAAATGTAAAGCAAGGTATATAGACCGTCAGCATATGCTGAAATTGAACAAACAAGCAACTTATGTGTCTTCAACACTAATATGTCCAGTCCAGATGCCACACAAATCACCAAAAATAAGTGTAGAAGATGGCTTTATGTATGACTACAGTTAAATATTCCAAGTTTTTCCAAAGGAAAGAATCATAATATATTGAATACACTGAATTTCTTTGTTGAGTGAACTTTGATCATTTTGCTTTTCTTGGTGAACTGTTGGTTGAGCTTCTATCCAGCCTGCAGGAGCTTCTTATCCCATTCCTCATGTAAACCCATAGGGGAATTTCAGATAAAGCATATTATAGTCTTCCCAGGTTCATATGGAGAGATTTTTTTTAAAGGATGCAGTTCTTTCAATTAGTAGATGTTCTTTCATTCAATATATGTTCTCCTTCTCCTGTTTGTTTTTTCAAGAAATTAAATGGTTCTGAATTCTTTTTACAAGCTAGCTAGCTGTTTACTGAGAGTTAGTATTTTTCTTTTTTGCTATTTAAAATAGTACTTGATGTCTCAGTTAGCTTATATCCTGAAGGGGAAGGGAGGAAGACCAATGTAAAAAGAATTATCCTCTTATATTGGCAAAGTTTCCAGCCATCAAAATCATGCAATCTATACCGTTGAACAACCAGACTCAAAAGACTAAAAGAAAAGAACAGTATGAAAAAGAACTACTGCTGTTGGTACAGTGGTACCCAATTATATTAAAACAAGACAAGAGATTCTGGATGTAATTACCTTGTGTGGATTGGAGTTCCAATATTTAAGAAGATCCTTAAAGTGAGATTCTGGAACATCTACTGGACTATTCTCCATTCTAAGCTCATCATTCTCATAGGCTGTGAAGTGGGTTGCCTTCAATTGAGTCGTATACTTTCTCCAAGCACTACAAACTGATTCAAAAACCCATTGTTTCGCCTCGTCAGGAATGTCATATTTTTCCTACAAATTTAGTGCAATTGGGTTAGTGTAAGAAATAAGAAATATCATCCATGTTTATTGGACATTGGAAACTTCATACCTTGGTATATTTCACCTTAATCCTAAGTTAGTTGGGATAGGCTATATAAACCCTCATCCAAAATTTCAGAAATTTAACTACAACCACCTTCAGTTTCAAAAGCACAAAAATAAAGAAGCAATGTCACACCAGAAAGACCTAGACAATAAGTTTTAGAAGGCTAAACTACACCCATTTTCAGTTTCAAAAGCACAAACATACACAGTCAGTTGCAAACCAGAAAGAAGACAAACTGAGCGAAAGCAGAAGGTTTACCTCGCCAAATATCTTGCTTCTTCTTTCTTCTGAAAAAGGTGTCTACTTGAAATTGGTAACTAGATAGGTGAAAAACAGAATCTTTACTGAAGAAACCTGAAAATTTGATTAGGCATATGAATACAAATGATAGTTATGATGAAAGGATGTATTTTCTGATAGTTCTATATTCTGCTTGATAACTTGCTAATTTTTCAAGACCTTTGACCGTCTTAATCTTTCCGTAGTTAAAACAAGTGAAAACGTATGGTTTTATTTCTCATACTAGAAACTCCTTTTGGTATATTAATAGGTAAGAAATGTACGAGCTAGCTTTCAAAAACCATTCTATAACCCTCTACAAGGGCCGGCTTTCACTTCAATTTCTACTGACACTCGCATTTAAACAGAAACTGATGTTAAGTAGCATTTCAGGACCTTCAGTAGTATGGTTTGCCATAATCTTATCAAGTCCAACTACAAACCAAAACCTCACCAAATTACCGAGCATACCAGGCCAAAAATATTAATTTCCACAACAATCTTTTAGCTCAACATTGTTCTGTTATTTTTGTGGCAAATTCACTTAACCTTAACGTTTAAGGTTCATTGGCCATGGACAAACCATCAAGTGAAGGAAGAAAACTGATGGAAAGTCCTACCAACATGAGTTCACCCAAGGAGAAGTTTAAGACATTTTCCTTATTCCCACAGGTCCTGAATTTCATAGGCAGACATTTAAGAAAATTGATGGAACGTCCTGAATCTTTACTGAGGAAACAAATTTGATACTCATAAACACGGAAGTAAAACAGAACACAAGTAACGGAAGAATATAAAATCTAACTAAAATTTAATGAGATGGGGAAAACAAAAATGAACTTATTAAACTGAAGTCTTCTAATTAACAGTGGAAAAATCAGCAAGTCACACTCCTTCGATACAAAAAATCCAACGAGAAACAGTGACAATATCGAACAAAGGACCACGATTAAGACCATGAACAGACCTCAAACAGAATCTTCAACATGCGATAAACTCACACGACCCTCAAATTCAATTGAATTTCACTTATAGAAAGCAAAAATCAAATCAGAAGCAAGAAGCGAAAGTGTATTTTTCTGGATTCTTCTTTCTTTGAAACTCGATTCCTAACTAACATAAAAGACCAGTAAAAATCTGATCTCCATGACTATGGAGATTTTGGTAACCAACGCAGTAAAAAACGATATAGCAATGGTAACAAAAACAGTAAAAAAGACCAAAAGAAGAGAGAAAATTACCAGGCTATGGCGATTTTTGGCTTCTCTGATTCGAGCACAAATCTGATTTTAGAATTTGAGGATTTGGGGAAGGCTAGCAACTGTCCTTGAAGAAGTGGATATCTGAGTTTATTGGATTTGTAACCGACAAACCTTTGGAGAAGTGCCGGAAAGACCGATGGAAAATGGTGAACGACGACAAGTTTTGGGCTTTGGGAACTCTAGGGTTTGATGATTTTGGTGGTCAAATGAAGATGTATTTGCATAGATATAGAGAGAGTGAAAGTGACAAAATAAATCTAAAAATCGACTAAGAGAAGATTTATTAAACCTGAAACTCGGCCATTAATGGAGTTTGGATTAATGGAGTTTGGCAAGAAAAGAGTTTAGAGATGGGAGTTTGGATGTGTCGATTATTGGAGGTGGAGATGGGGTTTATTTTATTTACTTTATTAAATTAGTTAAAAAAAATAAAATGATAGGCGGGCCAATGAATTTTAGCGAAAAAACGAGGGAAATGAATAATCGTTCCCATAGAATTTTTTTTGCTAAACCCGTTCCAATATACATGCCTATTGAGACGGTTTACAAATCCGTTGCTAAACAAATCTCTATGGCAACAGTTTTGTTACAATTGCAACGGTTTTATGTCCAAAGTGTGTTATACCACCCAAAGTTCTATTGTAACGGTTGCAACGGTTACTATATCTACTCTATGGCAACGGTTTACAAACCGTTGCCAAAATAACTGTTCCCATAGGCCCATTTTATGGTAGTGTATACTGGCGCTCTCTGATGCGATCATATAAGGAAAACCGAGAAACCACACAAGCCAACACCCGACTGGGCTCTGAAATATCTAATCTCACAAACCGATTGGCCAAGGCCTGAACATCAACTGCAAGGGATCTCTCCCCAACTGGAATATATGCCAAACTCCCCATACTCACTGCCTTCTGGCTCAAAGCATCGGCCACCACATTGGCCTTTCTCGGATGGTACAATATGGTGATATCATAATCCTTAAGCAACTCTAACCATCTCCGCTGCCTCAAACTAAGATCCTTTTGCTTGAACAAATGTTGAAGACTGCGATGATCACTGAATACCTCACAAGATACGCCATACAAGTAGTGCCTCCAAATCTTCAATGCATGAACTATGGCAGCCAACCCCAAATCATGAATAGGGTAATTCTTCTCATGGGGCTTCAACTGACGAGAAGCATAAGCAATAACTCTACCCTCCTGCATCAATACACAACCAATCCCAACTCTCGAGGCATCACAATATACAGTATATGAACCTGAAGCTGATGGCAAAACCAATACTGGAGCTGTGGTCAAAGCTGTCTTGAGCTTCTGAAAGCTCTCCTCACACTCGTCCGACCATACAAATGGAGCACCCTTCTGAGTCAACTTGGTCAAGGACGATGCGATAGATGAGAATCCCTGAACAACCGGTGATAATAGCCTGCCAACCCAAGAAAGCTACGAATCTCTGTGGCTGAGGACGGTCTAGGCCAACTCTGAACCGCCTCTATCTTCTTTGGATCTACCTGAATACCTTTACTGGACACCACGTGTCCCAAGAAAGCCACTGAACTAAGCCAAAATTCACACTTGGAGAAATTTGCATAAAGCTTCTCCTCCCTCAGTCTCTGCAATACAACCCTCAAATGCTCCGCGTGCTCCTCCTGACTATGAGAGTGCACCAGAATATCATCAATGAATACTATAACGAATGAATCCAGATAAGGCTGAAGTACACTATTCATCAAATGCATGAACGCTGCTGGGGCATTGGTCAGCCTGAAAGACATGACAAGAAACTCATAATGACCATATCTAGTCCTGAAAGCAGTCTTAAGAATATCTGAATCCCTGATCTTCAACTGGTGATAGCCCGAACAGAGATCAATCTTGGAGAACACTCTCGCTCCCTAAAGCTGGTCAAATAAATCATCAATGCGAGGCAAGGGATACTTGTTCTTAATTGTTACTTTGTTCAATTGCATATAATCAATGCACATTCTCATGGTGTCATCCTTCTTCTTCACAAACAGAACGGGTGCACCCCAAGGTGACACGCTAGGCCGAATAAACCCCTTATCTAGGAGTTCCTGAAGCTGCTCCTTCAATTCTTTCAACTCTTCTAGTGCCATATGATACGGCGGAATAGAAATAGGCTGAGTGCTCGACACCAGGTCAATACCAAAATTAATATCCCTGTCCGGTGGCATGCCCGACAGGTCTGCAGGATACACATTGGGAAAATCCCTCACAACTAAAACAGAATCAATGCTAGGAGTCTCAGCTCCCACATCCCTCACAAACGCTAAATATGAAAGGCACCCCTTCCCAACCATATGTTGGGCCTTCAAGAAAGATATCACTCTACTAGGAACATAATCAATCAAACCACGCCACTCGATCCGCGGTACACCCGGCATAGCCAAAGTGACTGTCGTAGCATGACAGTATAGAATAGCATGACACAGAGATAACCAATCCATGCCCAAAATGACATCAAAATCCACCATGCTCAATAGCAATAGATCCACTCGGATCATCAGACCCCCAATAGTCACCGCACATGACCGGTACACACGGTCTACAATAATAGTATCGCCCACCAGGGTAGATACATGAACAGGTAAAGCAAGAAACTCTCGGGACGTACCCAAATTATGAGCAAAATACGAGGACACATAAGAATAGTTGGAACCGGGATCAAATAATGCAGAGGTATATCTGTGGCAGACGGAAACAATACCTGTAATGACAACATCTGAAGCAATAGCATCTGTCCTGCCTGAAATAGCATAAAAACGAGCCTGGCCACTGCCTGATCGACCTCTCCCTCTGGGGATACCCCTGGCTGCCTGACCCCCACCCCTAGCTGGCTGGGCGGGTGGTGAAGTAATTGGAGCAGAAGTCGAGGGCTGACGCCTCTGCTGAAGCTGACCATCACGAAGTCGAGGGCACTACCTCCTCATATGTCCAAACTCTCCGCACTCATAACAACTACCCGGTGCTGGAGATGGGGACTGAAGGGAACCCCTGGCACCAGAATGACCAGTAGAAGGACTTGGCATGGAAGAACCCTGGACTGATGGGGCACGTGATGAGGTCTAGGCTGGTAGGGCACTGAGTGATGACTGGCCCCGTTGAGATCCATGATGACCATGACCCAAAGATGCCCCGCGATACTCTGGACTGGCCGACTAAGCAGGCATGAAAGAACGACCTCTACCATGCTGGAACTGGCCCCTTGAAGGAGCACCATTGTAACTGCCCGATCCTCGAGGCCTCTTGGACTCCCTCTCCTCTTGATCCTGACGGCGAACCATCTCAATCTCGCAAGTGATATCAACCACCTCCTCGAACGTAGCACCCAACACTCTCTCTCTGGTCATAAGAATACAGAGATGATAGTTAAGGCCATCAACAAATCTCCTAATCCTCTCACGATCTGTCGGAACCATCCAAACGGCATGAAGAGCCAACTCAAAAAACCTCGACTCATACTGTGACACAGTCATATCCCCCTGTCGCAACCACTCAAACTGTCTACGCAGCTCCTCTCTGCGAGACTACGGTACATAATTCTCCAAGAAGAGAGTGGAGAACTCCTGCCAAGTGAGGGACGCTGCTCCCATAGGCCTACGCCTCTCATACGCCTCCCACCAAGTGAAGGCAGCCCCAGAAAACTTAAAGGTGGTAAATGCCACACCACTAGTCTCAAGAATCTCTGCTGTACGGAGCATCCACTGACACGAAAACCCTGGGTATCCTCGCCCTCAGCACCGCTGAACGACGGAGGCTGGAGTCTACCAAACCTCTCAAGATGACACTACTCATCATCTAGCACAACTGGCACAACAAGCTCCTGAGTTGGTGCAACCGGTTGGGCTGGAGGTACCCTGGTGTCTGTAGTCCCTGCACTACCTGCTCAGGTGTGAGAGCAGCGGGTGTCTGGTTGCCTCCCTCGGCCTGTGAAGTAGCTGCTGCTACTGTGGTGGCTGAAACTGCCTAAGCCAAGCCAGTGCAAACTGTCAAGATTTGTGCCAAGGCCTCCTGTAGACCCGGGATCATGATGGGCACAGCTGGTGCCTAAACTGGTGCTGCTGGAGCCTGATCCGGAGTTGGGGTAGCTGGTGGATCAACGGGTGTTGCCCTCGCTGTTCTGCCTCTACCCCGACCACGACCGCGTCCACGGCCTCTAGTGGCCTCAGCTGGTGGCACTGGTGGTCATCCACCTCGTCCGGAAGCTCGCGTCCTCACCATCTGTGAGAGAATGGAATATCAGAAGTTTAGTACTCGGACCAACAAGTTCGCACGACAAGAATTTCAAGAATATAAAGTTTTTTCCTAAGGGTTCTGCAGCCTCTCGAGGATAAATACAGACGTCTCCGTACCGATCCGTGAGACTCTACAATACTCGCTCATGACTCGTGAGACCTATGTAACCTAGACTCTGATACCAACTTGTCACGACCCAATTCCCGAACTCGGTTGTGATGGCGCCTCTCGTGAAGACAAGGCCAACCACACCAAAATAGAACACCTTTTTTAAATAGTTAAATATCATAAACAGTTCTAAAGCATTATATAATATCCATAATTTGCAGAATTTACGCTAACAACAGTAAAAGCCATCCCGACACAGCCCAAATCGGGGTGTCACAAGTCATGAGCAACTAATAAATCCGGATGCTAGTCTACTAGATACGAAATCCTATACAGAAGTTCAAGAACATAAAAATAGTAAGATAAGGGAGGCACGGGGGCTGCGGACGCCAACAGCTACCTCGTAGTCTTCGAAAAAAAAACACTACCTGGACTGGAAGGATCAGCACTTAGGAGCGGACTCTGCGAAGCCTGAATCTACACACACGGTGCAGGGAGGAATGTGAGTACTCCTACTCAGTGAGTAATAATCATAAATAATGGCTGAAAGCAAGAAAACACGTAAAGGCACAAAATAATTCTATATCAAGCAGTAAGATCACTTAAAGTAGTAAGATCACTTAAAGCAGTAAATCCATGAAAAAGTCAAATGAAATTCCTTTAAACCAAGTAAAACAGGTAATTTAGCAGGTAAATAACAAGTAGAAATCCGCCCTCGGGCACAGTAACAATCACTCAGAACAGTATCAGCTGCTCGGGCTCACTCTCATCACTTAGTGTTCATTCTCAGCTCTCGACCCATATATCTCTCATAATAACAGAAATCAGAATAACCGCTGTGGCATGCAGCCCGATGCCCACATCGCTACGGCATGCAGCCCGATCCATATAGATAGTCGACTGCGCTTACTGGGGTGTGCAGACTCCGGAAGGGCTCCTACAGCCCAAGCGTTATATTGTTGCGGTATACACCCCGATCCATATAAGTATTTTCTACGGCGTGCAGCCCGATCCATAACATATATAATATCCCCACCATTGGGTTCTCAACCCCTCTCAGTCATTAACCTTACAGCCTTTCGGGCACAATAATAGAAGATAGGGATCTCAGCCCACAAATTCCTCTTATTTTGGAATAGTATGATAAAACCAACTTGAATCGTTTAAAACAGATAGAAACATGACTGAGGATATGATTTTTAACAAGTATAGTGAGGAAAATCAGTCAAAATCTCTGAAGGGTTCAAATAGTTGGCACAAAGCCCAAATATGGCAATTAACCCAAATCATGATGATAACAAATAAGTTTCAGTCAAACACGCGGTAAAATCATCAGTCGGGACGGACCAAGTCTCAATCACCAGTAGTAAAAGACCCCACGCTCATCATCCAGTGTGTGTCTCACCTCAATATAGCACTACGATGTGCAAATCCGGGGTTTCAAACCCTCAGGACATCATTTACATTCATTACTCACCTCGAACCAGCTACAACTCTAGCTCGCGACGCCTTTGCCCCTCGAATTGGCCTCCACGCGCGTCGAATCTATCCAAAATTAGAGCGAATACATCATAATATGCTAAGGGAACAAAGCTCAAGCGAAAACAATCAAAAAATATCAAAAATCCCGAAATTAGCAAAATTCGAGCCCCGGGCCCACTTCTCGAAACTCGGAAATTTTTACATCAACGGATTCCTTATCCTCCCACGAGTTCATACATATCAAAAGTTCTCAAATCCGACTTCAAATGGTCTTTCAAATCCCAATTTAAAAGTTCAAAATCCCAAGCCCTAGTTCTTCCATTTTTAGCTTAGGTTCCATGAATTTCTAGGTTAATTTCACAATAGAATCACGTTTTAGGTTCATAAATCTTACCTCAAATTACTTCTCCTTGAATCCCTCTTCAATCTCCCTCAAAGAGCTCTCAAAATGTTCAACTATGGTGGAAAATGGCTCAAAATTGCGGATAAAATGACTTATAAACTTTCTGCCCAGGGGTTTTCGCATCTGAGATCCCACCACCTCTCCTGCGGTACCACTTCTGCGGTAATTCATTCGCATCTGCGAAAATCACTTAGGGGGCCAGGTTCCGCATCTGCGGTCCACGAGCCGCATCTGCGACTCCGCAGGTGCAGTCCATATGCCGCATCTGCGATTCCTGGCTATTCTTCCCAAACCGCTTCTGCAGCTCTTCTTCCGCATGTGCGGCACCGCACCTGCGGTCCCCAATCTGCAGGTGCGGAAATACCAGAAGCAGCAACTTCTGAAATCTCTTAAGTCCAAAATCTTCCCATTAACCATCCGAATTCACCCCGAGGCCCCCGGGACCTCAACCAAAAGCACCAACATGACCCAATACCTTTTTCAAACTTGTTCCAATCATCAAAGCACCTCAAACAACATCAAATAACCGGAAACACATCAGATTCAAGCCTAATTTTTTTAAAACTTCCGAAATACGTTTTCGATCCAAAACCCAACCAAACCACGTCCGAATGACCTGAAATTTTGCACACACATCCCAAATGATATAACGAAGCTATAGAAACTCTCGGATTTCCATTCCGACCCTCAGATCAAAATCTCACCTACCAACCGGAAATTGCTAAAATATTAACTTCACCAATTCAAGCCTAATTCTACACCGGACCTTCAAAACCAATTCCGATCACACTCCTAAGTCATAAATCACTTCCGGAAGCTAACCGAATCATCGGAACTCTCATCCGAGCCCTCTAACACACAAGTCAACATCCAGTTGACTTTTCCAACTTGAACCTTCTCAAAAGAGACTAAGTGTCTCATTTCTTACCAAATCACTCCGAACGCAACCTACTCAACTCGATCATATAAAACACGAATAACGAAGCATAATAAAGTAGAAATGGGGGAAACGGAGCGGTACTTATGAGACGACTGGCCGGGTCATCACATCCTCCCCAACTTAAACAAACGTTCGTCCTCGAACGAGTCAAGAAATATACCTGAAACCTCAAATACTACTACTACCACTACTACCACCGCTACCACCACCACTACTACTACCACCACTACTACTACTACCACCACTACTATCACTACTACCACTACTACCACCACCACCTCTACAACCACCACCACTATTACCACTACCATCACTATCACCACCACCACCATCAGCACTACTACTACCACCACCACCATCACTACCACTACCATTACGACCACTACCACTACGACTACTACCACTACTACTATCACCACTACCACTACCACTACTACTACCACTACTACTACCACTACTACTACCACTACTACTACCACTACTACTACCACTACTACTACCACTACTACTACCACTACTACTACCACTACTACTACCACTACTACTACCACTACTACTACCACTACTACTACCACTACTACTACCACTACTACTACCACTACTACTACCACTACTACTACCACTACTACTACCACTACTACTACCACTACTACTACCACTACTACTACCACTACTACTACCACTACTACTACCACTACTACTACCACTACTACTACCACTACTACTACCACTACTACTACCACTACTACTACCACTACTACTACCACTACTACTACCACTACTACTACCACTACTACTACCACTACTACTACCACTACTACTACCACTACTACTACTACTAATAATAATAATAATAATAATAATAATAATAATAATAAGAAGAAGAAGAAGAAGAATAATAATAATAATAATAATAATAATAATAATAATAATAATAATAATAATAATAATAACAACAACAACAACAACAACAACAACAACAACAACAACAACAACAACAACAACAACAACAACAAGAAACGAAACGACTCTTTGATACATGGGACATGAATACATTGAAGAAGAAAGCAATAGCAAAGCTCTTGAATACATGAGACATGAATACAGAGAAGAAGAAAGCAACATATAAGAAGAAGAGAAAAGCATATGAAGTTACCCAAAAATTGGGTATTAATTAAATTTTTTGAAGAAAAAAAAATTAGTACATGCTAAATATGGGTGACCAAATAGGGTACCCCGTAAAATTTTTAGGGAATCTTTTTTAAATACCCACCCACAACCACTATTCACTCGCTTTACCCATAAAGTTTTTCGTCTATCCATTTTTTTAATGCTTAGCTCTTCCAACCAAATAAAGTCAAACTAAACTACTAAAACCAAGTCATTCCAAGCCAATTCACGCCAAGCCAAATTAAATCAAGCCAAGCCAAGCCAAGCCAAGCCAAGCCAATTAAATTCAAACCAATCCAAGCCAAATCAAGCTATGTTGAGCCAAATGGGTAAGAAAAGTGAGATGAGTAAGTAGGTTGGGTAATTAGTTTTAATTCATTATGTATATATTGTAACTAGTTTTCAAATGGATAAAGAAGGGTAATTAGTTTAAGCTCAATGGGTATTTTGCATAAATTACTCAAATGTTTACCCCTTAAACCCAACCCTAATGGGTCAAATCTAACTTAAGAAGGAAAAATATAATATTTTAAATTTTGTGTTATAGTTAAATAAAAATCTTTGAAAAATAAAAATTAGTTGGATTAAACACATCAATATAAAACTTGCTTTTACGAATAACAATAACAACAAACTTTGTGGATTTCTACATGTGGGGTCTGAGGAAAGTAGATTGTATGTAGTGGCAACAAGCAATAACAACCATTAATTAATACGAAAAGCGAAGCGAAAAATAGCAATCAAATAGTAGGAAGTGATAGCAATCTAAGAATAAAAAAATATCGTACTAAAATTAAAATAAACGGTACGAGAAGGAAAAAGTAGAACGCTTGAATACCTACTAACCTTCTACTCTAATTCTCAACCTACATACCTTCCTATCAAGGGTCATGTCCTCGGTAAGTTGCAGATCGCCATGTCCTGCCTAATCACCTATCCCCAATACTTCTTTGGCATACATCTACCTCTCCTTATACCCACCAAGGCCAACCTCTCACACCTGCTAACTGGAGAATTTGTGCTTCTCCTATTCACATGTCCGAACCATCTCAACCTCGTCTCCCGCATCTTAACCTCCACCGGGGCCACTCCCACCTTTTTTCGGATATTCTCATTCCTAACTTTGTATGCCCGCACATCCATCTCAACATCCTTATCTCAACTACTTTCATCTTCTAAACATGAGAGTTCTTGACTGACCAACACTCTTCTCTATACAACATAGTCGGTCTAACTAGTTGTAGAACTTACTTTTAAGTTTTAGTGGCACATTCTTATCACACAGAACACCAAAGTAAGCTTGTATTTCATCTATCCCGTTCCGATACGATGTGTGACATCTTCATCAATTTCACTATTTTTGTGTATAACTGATCCAAGGTACTTCAAACTTTCTCTCTTAGGGATAACTTATGTATCAAGCCTCACATCCATATCCGCTACCTGGGTTATGTTGCTAAACTTGCACTCTAAATATTTTGTCTTGGTCTTACTCAACTTGAAACCTTTAGATTCTAGGGTCTGTCTCCAAACCTCTAGCCTCTCGTTAACACCACCTTACGTCTCGTAAATCAAAAGTACGTCATATGCAAATAGCACACACCATGGTGCCTCTCCTTGAATATATGTCGTCATGCATCCATCGCCGAGGAAAATAAAAATGGACTAAGGGATTATCCCTGGTGTAACCCTATAAAAAAATTAAGTGAAAATAGTATTTGAAAATTAGAGTTGTTTTTGAACATGAATACAATTTAGAGCTATTTTTGAATTTTTGTGAGTGATTTGAAATGAAAATTTTAGAAAATAGCTTTTTGAAATTTTTCAAATTTTTGAAAAATTCCAGAATTCAATTTCAAGTGAAATTTGAAATTTTCATGACCAAACACAGATTTCGAAAAAAAATTCGAAAAAGTGAAAAAATTTACATGGCTAAACGAGCCCTCAATATCACTATTGATTTTTGACCTCGCTTGTCCCATGACAAAATTTTAAGTTTAATAAGTGTTGCTCCTCGCTTACCCAATGGACAACACTTTTGACTTTTGAACTTGGGACAAACAGAGATCCCAAAATTAAGTCATCTGAATCTGAATACACATCTGAATATCAAGTGTTGCTCCTCGCCTCATTTGTTTTTCTTTAAGATTAAGACGTTTGAATCTGAATATACATCTGAATATCAAGATGTGTATTAAGATTAAGTCATCTGAATCTGAATACACATCTAAATATATTAAAATGTGTATTAGGATCTGAATACTAATAATTAAGACTATTTGATTTTTAACATCTGAATGCATAAAATTTATCTTTATTTGAAAAATAATAAACATAAAATTCAAATGAAATACTAACTAATCTAATATTCTATCAATAAAATATATAGTTTTTAAAATATGATAGTTGTTGGTAGTGATGGCTAACGGGTGAATGCCGACTAAAGGAGGTGGTTGGTGGTAGTTTTGATTGATGACGGTGGTTCATACTAGTAGCTAGTAGTGATTGGTAGTGGTGGAGATTATGATTGAAGATGGTGGTGGTGGGTGGTGATAGTTAATAATGACGGGTGGTGGTTTGTGATTGAGGAAGGTGGTGGTAGGTTATAATGATGGGCGGTACCAGCTGTGGTTGTTAATTGTGATGGGGTGGTTGGTTGTGGTAGTTGAGGTGGATAAGTGTTGACTGTGGGTGAGAATGATGGAGGCCAGAGTGGTTGGGATGGTGGATGGTGATGGTCAATAATAGTGGCGACTATGATTGAGGATGATGGTGGCGTGGCGGTGGCGGTGGAATATGGTGGTGGTGGCGGCGGCGGCATGGTCGTAGTTGATAATGGTAGGCGATGACGGCAGTTAATAATGAATATGTGATATCATCTTAATGAAATTAAGTCTCTGTTATAGATCTTAATCATACAGACCTATTCTGACCCATTAAGTGATTGTGAAGTAAAAAAAAACAAACACACTTAATGATTAAAATCTGAATAATTAAGATTCAGACTTTAAAAACAAACTACTTAATGTTTGAGATCTGAATGATTAAGATTCAGACCTTCATTAAGTGCAAACAATTGAGGCCTAAGGTCATTGAGTACAGTTCCGGTTATTTGCAAGCTGTGGTTACTTGGGGAATTACTTTTCGAGTCTTAATACTGTTTATACCACGGACAAACAGAAAATAAAACAAGGATAACTGCTTCGAATTCAAAGCAAATACAGCATGCAAAATAAGTCAATCGTCGGCCTGCTTCTGTCTGTCATGTGACCTGCATCTTCTTTATTTCATTGTTATGGAACTCTGAATATATTTCGAGTTCCTTATTATTAATCCTTTGTTATGCTCCCACAAACAGAAAAGATACTTCTACTAGAATTGACTAAACTAAAGCATACTCTAGTACGGTATTACATTGTACCGTGTCATAACATGTTGAAAAGGAAGTCTTATATATCATATGAAACGAACTAGACGGATTTGCAGATGAGATGGCAAGGTAACAAGGCCAATCTACAACAGATTCCTACTTAAAAAGTAATTAATACAACATTATAAATTGCAACGCACACTAAATAGCTTATAGTTCTAGTGTATCAAGGACTTCTATTACCTATAATTCCCACTTAACCAACTTATCAAGCTTGTCCGAAACGAGGCTCAGGCTCAGCTTCAAGATGCTCCACTGGCTTATCAGATAAATGCCTAATCTTCATCTTGTTTATGGCATTAGCAGGACTAAGGCTCTTGGGGCAACATGCCGCGCAGTTTTTAATAGTCCTGCACCTGTATAAACGCCCTTGATCCTCTGTTATTGCCTGCAATCTCTCATTCGCAAAATCGTCTCGACTATAGAAAAATAAAATCAACCGGGTTAACAAGCAAGAGCAAAATTATATATTAACCATTATTTTTGGTATTTATGTAACTGGTGTTTTGAAGAATTGACCTGTCCGAGATCCATCGATAGGCATGAAGCAAAGCAGCAGGTCCAAGGAACTCTTCAGGATTCCACCAATAAGAAGGGCAAGAAGCGCTGCAGCAAGCACACAATATGCATTCGTATAAGCCATCAATCTTTTTCCTATCCTCGGGTGTTTGCCAGTATTCTCTCCCGTCTGGCGGGGGCTTTCGTGTCTTTAACCATGGCTCTATAGACCTGCATCCTCAAAAGCTAACAAGATTCCGTATACTGTAGATTTACAAATTAACCATGAATTGCTCCAGCATATAATGTTTGGCAGGTTCTATGAGTTTTCAACTGAAAAGATTGATCTGACTCAAACAATATATATATTTATACAGAAGCTAGTAATATTTAATACAATATTTAAAACATATACACAATTAATAAAATCAAATTCATTCTGAACTCATTGAGTATAGATCATGAATTCTCTCACATCGTAAATGGAAGGCCACCCAGCTTGCTCTTAAACTAAAAACTTTTAGTAGCGGCGACCAATATAAGATTAGACTAAAAATTGTCAGTACATAATAACATGTGTAATACTGAATCAACCAGATTTTTTTGAGTAAATTAAAGTTAAACGATGAGTTGATATTTATATTTCTAAACATTAAATACTAACTCTGATGAAATGAGAAAAGGAGTGGAATTACTTGTACTGCTGGTAGAAATAAGTGAGATCGACCACCAAATCTTTGATGACAAACATGTGAGGAAGAGGAGTGATGGTAGTTGGTTTGCTAGTATCGGTATCAATAGGCTTGAGGCATGCTACTGTGTTAACACCATCTATGTTCATTGCGCATGATCCACATATCCCTTCTCTACATGACCTCCTATAACTCAAACTTGAATCCTCCTCTCCTTTTATCTTTTGCAATGCATCCAGAACCTACAAAAATGATTATTAAATTCGGAGAGTCCGGACTTCACCTTTAATAACATACTTAAAGAGAGTCCCTGTAGGCACGAACGTAAATTCAATTTTTTGGCTAAAATTTTCAGAAGTGAGAAAAAGAAGAAAACTTTCCTACATAAAATTAAGATCATATGAAGAAACACACAGCCGTTTTAGTTTCAAGGTTGGCTCTAGGTTGTCCACCTAAATTTTTCATTCGGCGACTTTATTAGACTATGATTCAATTTTCTTCAAACTAAATTGAAGCAATCTCAATTGAAGTTTAACTTACAGATATCCATCTATGGTCGTAATAAGAAACTAGTATATGTACCCGCGCGTTGCGCGGAGAATATTAAATATAATTTTTCATAAGAAATATTACTTGAAAAATACGGTAGATTTTAAGGAGTGTGTAAATACTACTATTATTTTATGAACATGTAAATGCACTGGATATTCATACATTCAAGTCATAACTTTTAAATTTTGAGGTTCCACTCTTATAATAATATAGATATAGATAACTTTTAACTTTTAAATTTTGAGGTTCCAACTTTTATAATAATATAGATATAGATATAGATAGATAAAGATAGCCCTAATAATATTTTTGAATTAAGGCATAGTTATTATCGTTAAATCATTCTCAATTATGAATATTAGTAATATTACTGGGTAAATTATTTTAACTCACAAATTCAGAATCTACACATTTTATGTGCAAAAGCATATCTGAGTATGTAATTCATCAAGGCAAAGATAGGCAAAGATTTTTTGCTCATGGTAAGCAGTTTCAACAAATTATAAACTGACTAAATTTCTATATCAATTCATCAAATTACATTGATATAGTAGTTATATGGTTACGTATTTATTAGATATCTAAATCATATTATGCATATTTGGTAACACATTTCAAAGCACCCATGGCATCATCTACCGTCTTCGACAACACCGTTCCAATCAAGAAAAGGCTCTCTAAGGATAAAAATATTTTTTGTAAATTTTCCTAACTTGGTTATCTAATGATACTATACATAGGAATGTTGACCAAATGACTTTTTAATTTAAGTTTATGATAATTAATTAAAAAAACTGACAAAAAACGTGAGGTTCAATCTTGATGTTAAATGAATAAGGAAGGTTTACATTTTTGAGCTTGTTTTCTATTTTAAATTATTTTTTGAATCTCCAAATTTGTTGGAGGTTTGTCCTAAAATTTGACACTTATAGAATTTTGGTTTTGACACTTGTCATTCTATCCTTGTTTTGCCTCTCCTATTATATATAGATAGATTTTTACAATATATATATATATATATTCACGGCAAAGACCTCCTTGTACACATTCTCGAGGGCAAAATGTTAAGGTGTTTATCCTGAATTTTTTAGGATATTTGATTTTTCTATCTCTTGAAGGAACGGTAAGATATTTACCGTAACACGTTCTCGACGGCAACATGTTAGGTATTTGTCCTGAATTTCTTAAAATATTTGATTTTTTCTCTCTTGAAGGACGGGTAAGATATTTACCGTAATTGATTTTGCCTTTTACGTAAAAGAAATATAATTTTTTTCCATATTTCCTTAGTTTTTTTCTTGGAGAAAAAGGTTTTGGACTTTTATAAATTGAGGATACTTCCTTCTCATTTAGTAGCCATTTAGTAGCATCCACAATGTAGCCTTAAGATGTTTGAGAGTCTTATTTTAGGGGGAGAATTTGTGAGACAAGTATTAGCTCGCCACTTGTGTGTGCCTCTTTGTGAGGTTATTCTCTAGATATATTGCGCATCTCAATGGCCCGACATATTAAGTATTTGTATCTATTATAGTATAGTTCCCTTTTGACGTCTGATTTTTCGTCCTTAAATGTCTGATTTTTCATCGTTAAAGATATGTTTTGTTAGCTTCCGCATGACACCTAATTATTTTGATCCTAACGCATCATTCATGACAATCATCACTAGCTACTTTCTCCATATTGCAACCTTATTTTCAAGATTAAAAACATCATATTTTTTTTTTTTTTGGAAATACTTGTAAATGTCTTGTAGATGTAAATATTTCTTCGTAGTTATATGAGCTAAAACTCTTTTCAATTAAATCTTATTCTCATTTTACAGTTACAGGAAATTTTTACCTATTGAGACAAAACGAGTACAGTAAAAATGACACAACAAAAAAATTGCAATAGCAATATACTAAAGCACATACCATGGGTCCACAGGAGGGAAGATCAACAAAGAAAGATTGAAGAAAGGGTTTCTGGTTAGGGTTATCAGGGCTCCATCTATAGATTCTGAATTCCTTCTTCTTAGCTTTATCAGCTAATTTCATGGCTTTTTTCAGGTTCCCAACAGACTCCACGCCTTCTTCTCCATGTAGTTGTGCAATGGGATGCCCTTCAAGTATAGGGAACTTGTCTTTCTTTATCAAACGCCCCACCGTCTTCATCCCTTCTTTTACTACGTTTCTTGACATTTTGAATTAAAGCCCAGAAAGATTAGAAGCAAAACACTTTATATCTTGCTTCCTCTGCTCTTAGCTGTTCTCCTAAGAGAGCTTACTTGCATGCAAGGAAATTTAAAGGAAGACACCTGGTTGCACGTGTCAACCTTGACGATCATTTTCTTCTTCTTTTCTTTTTGTTTTTTTGTTAGCTTAACGGTGTTTAAATTTTTTATTAAGATGATAGGGTGAACAAAAAATAAAGAAGGCAATTTGTCACGACCCGGATTTTCCATTCCGGGAGTCGTGATGGCGCATACTAGTGAAAGCTAGGCAAGCTAACCAACTGAACTATTTACCTTGTTTCATTTTTAATTCGATAACAGTTAAGAGCCAACAATTAGATAACAACAAAATTGAATAAGCGGAAGGCTGCATTGTAAAGTTTTAATAATACTATTAATACCAATCCATAATAAATCTACCCAAGACTGGTGTCACAACTTCACAGACTGTCTAGGAGTACTACAAATAAAGATATGAAAGAAATAAATACAACACTATCTCTGGAAATACATGAAAGAAACAGGAATAGTAGATAGAAGGAGACGCCAAGGCCTGCGAACGCCTGCAGGACTACCTCGGGTCGCCTGATAAACAAGAAACACAGCAATCTCACTACGGTCCGAAGCCTACAACACTAAGATCTGCACAAAAAAGCGCAGAATATAGTATCAGTACAACCGACCCCATGTGATGGTAAGTGCCAGGCCTAACCTCGGCGAAATAGTGACGAGGCTAGGACCAGACTACTGACTAAACCTGTGCAGTTATATTATGTACAACGAAAAATAAAATAGAAATAAACAATTAAAGATGGGAGGGGGACATGTTGCGGGGGAATATCATTTATCAAAAGCAATTCAAGAGAAAAGCATAAAGACAATTTAGAATTCACAGTAAAAGAATAAGCAAATCGTAACCAACCAATAAACACTTTTATTATCTACTATTCGACGCGCAACCCAATCCAAATCATAAAAACACTGTTGCGGCGTGCCCGATCCAATTATATTGTTGTTGCAGCGTGCAACCCGATCCAAATATATTGTTGTTGCGGTATGTAACCCGATCCAAATATAATATTGTTGCGGCGTGCAACCCGATCCAAATATAACATTGTTGCGGTGTGCAACCCGATCCAAATATAATATCGTTGCAGCATGCAACCCGATCCAAATATAATATTGTTGCGGCGTGCAACACGATCCCAATATACAATTCAACACCAATCACAATGGAGCCCCCACAAGGGAACAATAAGGGAACAATAATATCCCGGCAAGGGAATCAATAACATCATAATAGAATCAAGTAACAACAGAAAATCAGTAAATAAACGTAAAGGACAACATAACTCAATTATCAGCAAGATTGAGGAAAATCAAGGACAAGTGCATGGCATCACCCTTCGTGCTTTAACACTCTCTTACCAAAACAATAATCACAAGAAATAAGGGCAAGGAAATAAATGAAATCATAATAAAATCCCGGCAAGGGAACAACAGTACAACAATTGAATCCCGGCGAGGGAACAATATCAAAAATCCTCATCTCTTTTCCTTTTCACATTTACTTCACAACTTGAGCCAATACTCTATAGGGTTCAATTGCCAATTATACTTCTACAATTTACTTTACAACTTGAGCCAACGCTCTTCAATATTCAAATACCAATATTACTTCCACGAGCCTTGCTCAACAATAGAAATCATTACAAAATGCATGAACAATACAAACGGAGTCACATTAATTATAGTATAAGACTCATGGGCATGCTTGACACCAACGTATAGATACTCGTAACCATGCCTATACGTCATACTCAACAAACAACACATAGCAAATAGGACGCAACTCCTAATCCCTCAAGCTAAGGTTAGACCAAACACTTACCTCGAACTTCCACGGCCAACTCAAGCCTCAAACATTGCTTTTCCTTTTGAATTTGGCTCCAAATCAATTGTATCTAGACATAATCGACTTAATAATATCAATAAATGCTAAACAATTTGATTTCAATGCTTAATTATAGATTCCCTATCATTCTTCCCAAAAAGTTAAAAATCGACCCCGGGCCCGCTTGGTCAAAACGCGAGGTTCGGACCTAAACGCGATCATCCATTCACCCACGAGCTCGAATATGTAATTAATTTCAAAATCTGACCCCAAAACAAGGTCTAAATTTCAATTATACAAAAAGCTCTAACTCTACCCAAATCTCTAATTTTCTACCCTTCAGAACATGATTTAGGCCTCGAAATCTAATGGGTGTTAATGAAAATTGAAGAAAATGAGTCTAAGATTACATACCTATGGATTTGTGGTGAAGTTCTCTTTCAAAAATCGCCCAATTTGGAGTTTGGAAGAAGAAGTTATGAATTTTGGGTTAAATTCTGTATGTTCTGTTACTGTTTAAAAATCACTGGGCAGACCTTCATCGTGTTCACGATGGGTCTTCGTGTTCGTGATGGGTCAAGCCTAACTGGCCATCACGTTCGCGATCACAGTCTCGCGTTCGTGGAGCTTCAGCCCCCAGAGCCTTCGCATTCGCGGTCGGGTGGTTGCGTTCGCGTAGAGTAAAATCCCTCTCCCCCTGCCAGGCCCAAAGGCCTTCGCGTTCGCGATAGCAGGTCTGTGTTTGCGAAGGGAAACACCCCCAAAGCTTCGCGTTCGCGTCCTGTGTCTCGCATTCGCGTAGAAGGAGATTTCCTTCAGCCTGACTATCCCTTCGTGTTAGCGAGAGTTTTTCCGCGAACGCGAAGAACAACATACCAGAACACCATAAACTGAAAACCTTTAACTTTTTCTAAGTTCAAAAACCTTCCGAGACCTATCCGAAAATCACCCGAGCCCTCGGGGCTCCAAACCAAACATGAACACTACATCAAAAACACCCTATGGACTTACTCATGCAATCAAATTGCCAAAATAATGTCAACAACTATGAATTTAGCATCAAAATCATGAATGTCACACCTCCTTCTTCACCTACACCCACAAGGGCGTAAAGGAGTTTTTTCAATCAAAGGACAATCGGAACGAGATTTAATTATTAATTATTCAGAGTCGCCACTTGGGATATTAATGGTGTCCCAAGTCACCGGTTGAATCCCGAACCGAGGAAATTTATGACACTGTTAACAGTCCGCGAACCAGAAATCCGAGTAAAGAATTCTGTTAACCCGGGAGAAGGTGTTAGGCATTCCGGGTTCCGTGGTTCTAGCACGGTCGCTCAACTATTGTATTTGATTTTATCTGATTTTAGTTCATGCTAGCCTATGGTCACTTATTCGTAAACCGCCTTTATCATTATATTTTAAAAGAATTGCAATGTTGTGGAAATGCATCTCGAACCACGTCGCAATCAATGCACCCATGGTTGTCAACACATTTCGATTGCGTTGAGATTTGGATTTGGGTCGCATCAATGCGCACCCGAGTTTAGGAATGTAATTTTATTAAAGTCGTGCTTAAAGGTTCTAGTGTATTATTATTTTGGGGAAGGTCGTGAAATTCGCTAAACGGCCCTCCCGAATTCATGGCGTTTATTGAGGGCCCCGCATTTCGTATTTTATTTGGCGAGGCTCGTCTCATCATTATATGAAAAGGCCAAACTAAAAGAGACTACGATTTTTATTCTTATTTGTCTCTAAAGGCCATAATTTATTAGTTAACCAATCAATTATCATTAGAAGCACTCAAAAGGCCCAAACCTTAGGTCTATAATTCAGCAACCCAATGGGTTTCAGTCTGTTGGGCCCCAGTTCGATTCACAAGAAGCTTGAGCTTCAGGGCCCAAACATACGCCAACTTTCAGTTCTTAGCAACTAAATGATCAGCAATGGGTCTTGTGCTATTCTAGCAGGGTTTCACGCCACTGGGCCAAGGTGAGCCCAGAAATATGGCTCAAGTTGAAACAGGCCACAATACTAATTATGAACGAAATTGAATTTAAATGATCACCAGGCCACAGTCCTTTCACATCGTTGGGATTAACATCTATACTATGTTATTTGACATTCAAAACCGTCCAGGAATATGCAGCAACAATTCGATTTTTAGAAAACAAAACTGGAGATTTATCGTCAATTTCAGAATCCTAGTGGGACTGGACAGTAGCTTCCTCACTTATGAATCAACATGCTGAGACTCAAACTTGAATCCAACATTTAAACCAACATATTCATCTATGACCATGACCTACTTAATTTCAGATTGAGAACATGAAAATAACTAGTAGAAATTCTATCTAATTACAACTAATATGGACTTATTCTATGAAATTAATTACAACTAGTATTTAACAGGGGTATGCATCAACTAATAGGGGCTAATTACAACTAGTAATTAACTCGAAAAATAAACTCACCTGATTCTGATACATAACAGTTTACAGTCCCCTTAATACATAACCAGTTTCAGTTCAATTATGCATTTCGAATTTGATAACAACGTACAACCACCAAACCATGACAAACTATCTAAAACATAACAAGCTAAAGATCTACAACAGAGAATTTGCTCCAATTTCATTTTATGTTGTCAGCAGGGAATGATACATCGAAACAAGTTCAAAATGTGTACCTGGAAATCCGAATATCAAAGGAAGAAGGAGCAGTTAGCAACAGCAGAACAAGCAATAGTGATTTGGAATTTCAAACAGCTGTTTCAACCCAGAAATGAATCAGTGGTCCAGGAAACTTTTCAAAACCAAAATAGCACCAATACAACCAGCAATGAACCCATCAATCCACACATTCGATGAATAACCCACAGCCAAGTCAAATAAACCAACACCGGTGCTCAAATAATTCCAAACACTTTCAGATTTCAATTATTGAACAGACACGGAAGAGTTCAAGCTGTTTTTGATTTCGAGATGAACTAGAAAGTCGAATTAAAGCTAGAATTCGAAAACAACCTGAAGAAAGCAATGAAACAGTGATTTTATTTTTGATTTTTGAATGTTTTGAACTTCAAGTTCAGATCTGAATAATCAGAGAGGAGCTTCCTTGGGAAATTTTTCAGACCCCCCAATCAAGGCATTGGGGTTGCCTTTTATAGGCAACAAATAAGGTAGAATGCTCTAGATGGCACTCACACATTTTCCCCCTTTTAATTTCAGATTTCCCCTATTAGTCCTTCAATTTCTGCCTTGTTTCTCAAGTTACTCCCCTAAGTTTACTGAAATCTACACTAAAGTCTTATTCTAGAAGGCCCTAGGGTGTTCTTTTACCTATACAATACCTATACTACCCTTATCTTGGTTTTGAAATTACTATTCTTAATACAACTACCCTTTTCCATGCTCAAACTACCCTTATTCCCTCCCTGAAATTACTACCCAAACAAGATAAGCTTCAAGCCCCTAACTAACTGACTCAAACCCTCTGTTAACCAAACTACAAATTAATTATAGTCTCCCAAAGAGTCCAATTCAGCCTTAATCAGACCAAAACAAGCAAAACTAATTAAAACTAGCTAGACGACTAATCAAACTGAAGTCAAACATGAACTAATTAGTAATTAACTAAAGGAACACCAGAAACTAATTCATGCAAAACTTAGTAAAACTAATTAACAAATTATAAATCAAACTAATATCAGGAATCGGAACATACTAAAATCAAACAAACAACTAGACTTAATCAAATCAAGACACAAGATTAGAACAATATTGACAAAAAATTAAAACGCACATTAACAAGACATTAACCATGGAATTCATACATGCAGAAAATCATAAAAGGAAAACGAAATTGAAAATAAAAGAAAAATACCAATAAAAACCCACCGACCACAAAGAGCTCCGGCCAGTAGTTTTTTCCTCCAAATCCCCCGAAAGTTCTGACCCGTAACATTCCTAACCATGTGTTTTCATAAGAAAACACCTGGTTAGGGTTGTTAGGGTCCGAAATCATAGAGATCTTGCCTTAGAGTTTGGTCGGAAACCTTCGATTTGATATTCGAGCTTTTCCATGCAGATTCAAGAGACAAGGCCATGGAGGTTGGGTAGAGGAGGCCCAGGAGGTCACATGGTGTTAATTTGGGGTTATTTGGGGTAGGTCTCGTCGTGGCTGGAAAATCTTCCATCGACGATTCGAGGAGATAGGGAAAGATTCGAGGGAGATGACCATGGGGGTTGGAAAGAGGAGGGGAAGGAGAATTTACGGTGCAATTTTGGTGGTCAACGGCATAGGTTGTGTTCGCCGGCGGTAGGGTTCCGGCGAAGGATATGGGGGCGGCTTGTTTTTAGGGTTAGAGATGGACGGGGGGGAGGGGGTTTGAGAGACGAGATACGGGGGGTGAATATTTCGGACATATATATATAAAACAACCTAAGACGATCTCATCCGTTCGATCAAGAAACAACGGCTGAGATGGAGTTCGTGAAAACGACGTCGTTTGGACTTTTTGAGGACCCGGACCTGGTCTGGGTTGGATTGGGCTTGGGGCGTGGGAAAGAATAAAGAAATGTTGGGCCCGGGTGAAATGAATTGGGCATGGCCCAAATCGTGGGCAGCCCTTTCTCTACTTCTTTTTTTGTTTTCCTTTTTTTCATTTGTTTTTTTTATCTATTTTTTGTATATTTTTCTGATTTTATAAAATTTCAACAATTAAAATACAATTCTAATATATTTCAAAATTAAACTAATTGATTTCTAAAATTATTTTAAAAACTAGTTCGGGACGAATTCACATTTAAACAATTAAAAAGGCAAAAGTGAACTATTTTTGTTATTTTCTTCATATTTTGCTCTAAAACAAATTAACCCTTAATTAATCCTAAAAATATGAAATTAAATACTAAATGAAAATGCATATTTTGTATTTTTTTCAAATGAATTAGAATGCACATATAAATGCGACAATTAGCAGAAAATGACGCCAAAATTCACAAAAATTATAAAACAATAAAGAAATTATTTTGTTTGAATTTCTGGGAATAATTTGCTTTGGGCAAAAATCGCGTGCTCACAGTTGCCCCTCTTTGCTCGGAAACATGAAAAATTTTCGGCCAAAGATAAGTGAGCAAATATGAGCGATTTTTGCCCGTTTGAATATTCCGTGTGAGGCATTTTGAAAAGAGTTGACCGCACCCTGCTTCGGAGGTTGCTTACATATCCTGGGCTAAACAGGAATCAGGTCAGTGTAGTTCAGGAGTGTCTGATAGCTGGGACTACCAAGAGCTATGATTTCAACGCGATTGCTGCTGCTGCTGCTTGCTGACCTTCCTTATTACACCATGGAAAAATGCAAGAAGTTAAACTAAACTATGACTTACGAATTACAAAATCCTATCTAAATTCTTCAAACATGTTGTTGTACTTCCTCGTTGCTTTGTTGTCTTGTGTTTTCTTGGTAAAATCCCCTGTTGCCATTGCGAACTACAAACTGAGGTGTTGTTCCTTTCTTCAAATTGCTGAACTCGAATGTATTACCTTATTGTACGGGTGGGTTCCCGATTACTGAAACTTGAACCGTATGTATTCCTCTGTTATCCAGACAGGCTCCTGACTTCACAAAATGAACCAAACAAAGAAAACTCTCTGCCCCAGTTTGGAAAACTGGGTACATGTTACCATATACTAATAAGAGTTGAAAACTAAAACTTGAATTGCGATAAGAATGAAGTGTAACTTTACAATTTAAAGACTGAAATGTATTCCCTTGTTATAGGGGCGGGCTCCCCACTTTAAAAACTGAAATGTATTCCCTTGTTATAGGGGCGGGCTCCCCACTTCAAAACTTAAAATTTAAAGACTGAAATGTATTCCCTTGTTATAGGGGCGGGCTCCCCACTTCAACACTTAAAATTTAAAAACTGAAATGTATTCCCTTGTTATAGGGGCGGGCTCCCCACTTCAAACATTAAAATTTAAATACTGAAATGTATTCCCTTGTTATAGGGGGCGGGCTCCCCACTTCAAAACTTAAAATTTAAAAACTAAAATGTATTCCCTTGTTATAGGGGCGGGCTCCCCACTTCAAAACTTAAAATTTAAAAACTGAAATGTATTCCCTTGTTATAGGGGCGGGCTCCCCACTTCAAAACTTAAAATTTAAAAACTGAAATGTATTCCCTTGTTATAGGGGCGGGCTCCCCACTTCAAAACTTAAAATTTTGTCCTAAACATGCAAACTTTGAGACTACCCTACATTTTCCTATGTTACTCCTCATTATCTTGTGTTTTAAACATACCTCACTTGCAGTCAAACCTGATTACCTCTTGCTTTTCCCTCATGGAGAATTCCTCTTGAACAAACAACTTTTCTGCCCCTGTTTCAATCGAAGCAAATTTCGTTAGTTTAAAATGGTGGTTAGTTGATGGCATTCTTGCTGAAAAATCCTTCCACTGCCTTGCTTTGTGTTGACTGAATTCCTCAAACTGACCCTGAACCGTTTGACTTTCCGACTGACTTTCAAATTCCCTAACCTCTGACAACCTGACTGTCGTGTACCCGTGCTGTTGTTTCATACCTCTGACCCTTTTGTCTGAACCTTTACATTTCCCATAACATTTTCCAATTATTCCACCGATGAAACTCCCGGCGACCTCTCCTATTCCCCTTTACATCATGTTGTTGTTGCCATGCTCTGACCACATTATGCTTTACCATTTTCTGAAGCTGGTAGTGAGCTTTGAAATCCTTTCCCTCTTGCTTTGAACAAAAATTGACATTGGAACATTTTAGATGGAGAAACCCCCAAAAGAAAATGAAACGCAATGATTTTATGAATTAAGGATAAGAAAAATCCAAAACCGAATGACTGTTAAAAGAACAAAGAAGAGAAACTTATCTGACCGGAACAACTGGCACCAATGATCGTGACATGCATTTCGGACTAACTGGCCCAATCAGTCCAACTAACCAGCTTTCAGCTGCCATATTTTACTGCCTCAGAATTTCCACCAACAGATTACTTCACCCAAACCTTAATCTTGTTTAACCTGCAATGCCTCGAAACAGTTTTTCACCAACAGACCTTTCTCCATTAACCATTTTTCAACTCACTTTCGCCTCAAGGTGCCCGCGAGGGGTTTCACCAATAAGACTCTCTCGTTTTATTCTTTCTCTCAACTCCCGTCGCCTTACGGTGCCTGTGCAAGTTTTCACCAATAAGACTCTCTCATTTTTATCTTTTTGCTTTTCTTGCTTGAACCAGAGTGTTGCCCTGGACATGAATTACCTTTACCTGCTTGACTTGGCATTTCTCAAAAATTGATCAGAAGGTCTTTCTTTGGACTGTAATGTGGGCTTTGGACGGGGTTAGAAAGAAAGGGTATGAAAGCCTCAAAATAATTTCAAAATGGGTTAAAATTACAACTTTCGAAATCAGATTTCTTACAACAACCACGACCTCTGCCCCAGTTTCTTGCTTGGGGACTTTTGGGTTTTATTCTGGTATGACTGAACCTCAGAGAGGGTACATACGTACCCTTTCAGGATAAAGTCAAACGTAGTTCGCGTCATAGAGACTACGTTGTTGTTTTCTTTTCTTTTCTTCATTTTCTTTTCTTTTCCCTTTCTTTTCTTTATTCTTTTCACCTTCAATTTTCCTCTTCTTTTCTTTTCCTTCTTTTCTTCCTTCTTCCTTTTTTTTTCTTTTTAGTTTTTTTTTCTTTTTTCTTTTTTTTTTACTTTTTCTTTTCATTTTCTTTTCTTCCGCACTCGCGTTTCTTAATGGTGCCATTGATTCCGAAAGAGGGACATGAAAGAGAATAAATAAGGCTCAAAGGGGGTGACAAGGGGTAAAAGTGTTTAGATAGCAGAACAAAATGCCTTCATCATTTCAATCTTTGAAATATGCCAAATACAAACAAGTACAATCAAAATAAAGAAATCATACATAGGATCTTTTGACCGCATCGGAATTGATGGCCATTTATACACATTTCCCTTCTATATCTGTCAGATATAATGCACCATTAGACAACACTCTGGTTACGACAAATGGCCCCTGCCAGTTCGGGGCGAACTTTCCTTTTGCTTCGGCCCAATGAGGCAAAATACGTCTCAACACTAACTGTCCCACCTCAAACTTCCTTGGCGCACTTTCTTGTTGTATGCTCTTGCCATTCTTTGCTGGTACAACTGACCATGACACACAGATGCCAATCTCTTTTCGTCAATCAAACTCCACTGCTCCAGGCGGCTTTTCACTCATTCATCATCATTGATCTCAGCCTCTACTATGATTTGGAGAGACGGGATTTCCACTTCTGCGGGTATCACTGCTTCTGTGCCATATACCAAAGAGTAAGGAGTTGCCCCCACCGAGGTCCGAACGGTGGTGCGGTACCCCAACAATGCAAAAGACAGCTTTTCATGCCACTGTCTAGATCCTTCTACCATTTTTCAGAGTATTTTCTTTATATTCTTATTGGTTGCCTCAACCACACCATTTGCCTTACGGCGGTATGGAGTAGAATGACGATGAGTAATCTTGAACTGCTCATATGTCTCCTTCATCAGATGACTATTAAGATTAGCCCCGTTGTCTGTGATAATCACCTTCGGTATTCCAAACCGACAAATAATGTTTGAATGCACAAAATCCACCACAGCTTTCTTGGTCACAGACTTGAACGTCTTAGCTTCCACCCATTTGGTAAAATAATCTATAGCTACCAGAATAAACCTGTGCCCATTTGACGCTGCTGGATCAATTGGCCCAATGACATCCATGCCCCAGGCAACGAAAGGCCATGGTGCAGACATCATATGTAGTTCTGATGGCGGAAAATGAATCAAGTCTCATGCACTTGGCACTGATGACACTTACATACGAAACTGATACAATCTCGCTCCATAGTAAGCCAATAATAACCTGCCCGTAGGATCTTCTTTGACAAAACATATCCGCTCATATGCGGTCCACAGACTCCCGAATGTATCTCAGTCATGATAGATGTGGCCTGCCTCGCATCCATGCACCTCAACAACCCGAGGTCTGGAGTTCTTTTGTACAACACTCCTCCACTGAGGAAAAACCCGCTTGCCAACCATCGAATTGTTCGTTTCTGATCACCTGTGGCCTGTATCGGATACACACCTATCCTGACATATTCCTTGATGTCATGAAACCATGGCTCACCGTCAAGTTCCTCTTCCACCACATTACAATAATCATTCTGATCGCGGACCTGAATCTGCAAAGGGTCCACGTAAGCCTTATCTGGATGATGTAACATCGATGCCAGAGTAGCCAACACATCGGCCACTTCATTATGAATCCTTGGAATGTGCTTAAATTCTATTGACTGAAACCGTTGACAAAGCTCATGCAAACATTGCCGGTACGGTATAAGCTTTAAGTCCCGTGTTTCCCATTTTCCTTGAATTTGGTGTACCAGTAGGTCCGAGTCACCCATGACCAAGACTTCCTGGACACCCATGTCTACAGCTAATCTCAACCCCAAGATACATGCCTCATATTCTGCCATGTTGTTCGTACAATAGAAACGAAGTTGAGCCATAACAGGGTAATGCTGACCTGTTTCAGAAATAAGTATTGCTCCTATTCCCACACCTTTCATGTTTGCGGCCCCATCAAAGAAAAGTCTCCATCCTGGCTTCTCAACTTGTTCCAACTCATCAATATGCATCACCTCCTCATCAGGGAAGTAAGTTTTCAACGGCTCATAGTCATTGTCAACTGGATTCTCTGCCAAATGATCTGCCAGCGCCTGTGCTTTCATTGCAGTCCGTGTCACATAGATAATGTCAAACTCCGTAAGCAAGATCTGCCACTTTGCAAGCCACCCTGTGGGCATAGGCTTCTGAAAAATATACTTTAATGGGTCCAAGCGAGATATGAGGTAAGTAGTGTAGGATGACAAATAATGTTTCAACTTCTGTGCCGCCCAAGTTAGGGCGCAACATGTCCTCTCCAGATGAGTATACTTAACCTCGTAAGATGTGAACTTCTTGCTGAGGTAATAGATAGCCTGCTCTTTCCTGCCTGTAACATTATGCTGCCCCAGTACACAACCAAATGAATTATCTAAAACCGTCAGATATAGAATCAAAGGCCTCCCCGGTTCTGGCAGGACCAACACGGGTGGGTTCGACAAATACCCCTTTATCTTATCAAAAGCCTCCTAACATTCATCAGTCCATTTAACTGCAGCATCTTTCTTTAACAGTTTGAAAATCGGCTCACAAATTGTCGTGAGCTGAGCAATGAACCTACTGATATAATTCAATCTTCCTAACAAACTCATCACCTCAGTTTTGTTTCTTGGAGGCATCAATTCCTAAATAGCTTTGATCTTCGACGGGTCTAGTTCAATACCCCGACGGCTGACTATAAATCCCAACAACTTCCCAGATGGTACTCCAAAAGCACATTTTGCAGGATTGAGCTTAAGATTGTTCCTGCGAAGCCTTTGAAAAAACTTCCTCAAATCCCTGACATGGTCAGACTGCTGTCTAGACTTCACGATCACATCATCCACGTACACCTCAATTTCCTTGTGTATCATATCATGAAATATTGTTGTCATTGCCCTCATATAAGTTGCCCCAGCATTTTTCAAACCAAACGGCATGACCCGATAACAGTACGTTCCCCACGGAGTGATGAATGCCGTCTTTTCCGCGTCTTCCTCGTCCATTAGAATCTGATGATAACCCGCGTAACAATCCACAAAAGAACCAATCTCATGTTTGGCACAGTTATCAATTAATATATGGATGTTCGGCAGTGGGAAATTGTCTTTTGGACTTGCCTTGTTAAGATCTCGATAATCGACACACACCCTGGTCTTGCCGTCTTTCTTTGGCACCGGCACAACATTAGCTAACTAGGCAGGATACCGCGTAACCCGAATGACCTTTTCATCAAATTGCTTGGCAATCTCTTCTTTGATCCTTACACTTATGTCTGTTTTGAACTTTCTCAGCTTCTGCTTGACAGGTGGGAGTGTCGGATCAGTGGGCAGTTTGTGAACCACTAAATCGGTACTTAGACCCGGCATATCATCATACGACCATGCAAAAACATCCTTGTATTCGAATAATACTTTAATTATCTCCTCCTTGAGTTGTGGCTCCAGATGAACACTTATTTTAGTTTCGCGAATATTGTCTTGGTCCCCTAGATTAACTGCTTCTGTGTCATTTAGGTTAGGTTTGGGTTTTTCTTCAAAGTGACTTAATTCTTTACTAACTTCCTCATAGGCCTCGTCATCATCATATTCCACTTCATCATCACACTCGATTTCTTGCACTATTATTTCTGAGTTAGATTGGCTTTTAAAACTGGGCCGAAGATTCCTCATTCATGTCATGTCATCGATATCAGCATAAAGAGAACTGTACAGAAAAGAAAAAGAAAAAGAAATGGAAACAAAATTAGGAATTAAGAAAGAAAAGGAATTGCATTTCATTGAATGTAAAGATAACAGGGTTTTAACTCATCCAAACGGACGGAACATAGCAACTGAATTACAAACCCTGGAATAATCCAGGTGAACAAAAGGAAAATAAAACCCACTACCGCGACTCCCTCCGAGATGGAAGAGGAGTGGCTTCCCAGTTGTTGACCTTAGCAAGTGGCCCAATGTACTGTATATCTGCTTTGCTCGACCCTTCCCCGGCCTCAACCATGTTCACCTCAGCAAATACCTTCTCAAGCCCTCTCTCCAAGTTCCCATCTGCACCAATCAGTGGACCCGACACCTTTGCCAATAATTGCTTCCCGATACTTGGCCTGACGAAGGACCTGGACAGACGTGGAATTGGTTTGGGAAGAACCCAACCTCTTTTCTTCATCTTGCGGGCTCGTCTTACATCTGCCGCCGTAGGCTTGAAATCCAGCCCAAAGGTATCCGGATTTTTGGGCAAATAAACTGGCTGAACAATACCTTGCAAATCAGCACCCAATCCTTTGCCTGGTACAAACCCGTTTTTCAACATTTCAGAGGCTACCATGACAGTTGTAGCTGTTATTCTGGGAACCGGGACGCTTTTCCCTTCAGGAACCTTTTCTACCGAGACTGTATCAAAAACCTGGTAAACCCAAGGCCCTTTATCATCATCAGTCTCTATGAAGGGTACGATGGTATCGCTTACAATGCTCATGTTGTCTTCCCCATGTACTACGATCTCTTGTCTATCCCACTCGAATTTAACCATCTGATGTAGTGTAGAAGGCACCGCTTTGGCAGCGTGGATCCATGGTCGCCCCAACAGAAGATTATAAGACACCGCCACGTCTAACACCTGAAACTCCATGGTGAACTCGACCGGACCAATTGTCAATTCAAGTATGATGTCACCGACTATGTCTATACCACCACTATCAAACCCCCGAACGCAGATGCTATTCTTGTGAATTCTGTCATCATCAACCTTCAACTTGTTTAATGCAGACAAAGGACAGATATTGGCACTAGACCCATTATCAATTAGTACCCGAGTGACTATCGAATCTTTACATTTTACGGTCAAATAAAGAGCTCTATTATGTTCCGTACCCTCCACGGGCAATTCATCATCAGAAAATGTCACTCTGTTTACCTCAAAGATTTTGTTCGCGATTTTCTCCAAATGATTCACTAAAATTTTATTGGGGACATGAGCTTCGTTCAATATCTTCATCAGAGCCCGGCGATGTTCATCCGAGTGAATAAGCAATGAAAGCAACGAGATTTGGGCTGGCGTTTTTCTTAGCTGCTCAACAATAGAATAATCTTGCACTTTCATCTTTTTCAAGAACTCTTCTGCCTCTTCCTCCGTCACAACCTTCTTGACTAGTACTGGATTGTCTTTAGTAACCCTGGCCTTTCTCAACTCTTCGGGAGCAAAACAACGTCCTGACCGAGTTAATCCTTGCGCCTCACAACTCTCTTCCTCAATTTCCTTTCCTTTGTATGTCACCACTACCTTTTCATATTTCCACGGCACGGCTTTGCTATCAACCACGGGTAATTGGACTATTGACTTTATGACAACTGGTTCTATGTAGGCCCCTTTCACAACAACCATGGGTGCGGATGATGCCCCTGGTACCACTAACTTGGTTGGCTCGGGCTTCTTTATGATGACGAATGACGCTTTCCCTATTACCACCACTGGCTTGTCATTCACCCTTTTTGGCTGAGTTGTTGGCTTTGCCCTAACTGCATTTTCCTTCTCATTGGCTTCAGTAGAACGGATCATCATGACCGTCTGTGAGGGCTTTTTAGGCTCTGCTCCCTTATATAGTAGTTTAATCATGTCGGCCTCATGATGTGCCGGCAACGGGTTTTGATTAATGTTTGGCGCCTCCGGAGCCTGTACTTCAATACGGCGATTATCAATAAGTTCCTACACCGCGTTCTTCAATCTCCAGCATTTCTCAGTATCGTGCCCCGACATCCCTGAACAATACTCATAGCTGACCGAATGGTCCAGGTTTCTTGGAGGGAGATTTGGCATTTTGGGCTCGACTGGTGTCAACATTCCAAGCTGTTTCAATCTATGGAAGAGAGTGGTATAAGATTCTCCCAATGGAGTAAAGGTTCTTTTGTTCTAGACTTTCTCATTTCTAAAAGTTTGGTTCGGGCAAAAACCGGCTCCTTGCCTATAAGCCCTCAGGTGTGGATATGTGTTTTGTGAAGTTGGGTATGTGTTTTGGGTAGCCGGCGCATGCCATTGCGCGTGAGCCGGAGGCTGGGTATAAGTTTGGGCATGATGGACGGAAAAGTGTGGCTTTGGTGGTGGATAATAGTGTTGAGGAGGGCCATATGAGGTATACGGGTAATTTGGGTGGTTGGGTCTGGGTTGGTTGTAATATGGTGAAGGGCTTCCAAACCTGGACCATAATCCGGTTTCGACATTTGCAACCTCTTCTTTCTTCTTCTTCCCAAGCACACCCCCAGTTCCATTTTGAATGGCTTGGGTGGTTCCTTTGATTGCTGAATAACTCATGATCTTATTAGATTTGAGTCCCTCCTCAACCATGCCTCCCATTTTTACAATTTCATTAAAGGACTTGCCCACTGCTGACACCAAATGACCAAAATAAGTGGGCTCCAAAGCCTGCAAGAAATAATCAACCATTTCACTCTCTTTCATCGGGGGGTCAACCCTCGCCGCTTGCTCTCTCCAACGGAACTCATATTCTCGAAAGCTCTCACCGGGCTTCTTCTCGATCTTTGTCAATGACAGTCGATCTGGGATGATTTCGAGATTGTATTGAAACTGACAGGCGAAGGCTTGGGCCAAGTCGTCCCAGGTGTACCACCTGCTATGGTCTTGTCTAGTGTACCATTCCAACGTCGATCCGCTCAAACTTTGGCTGAAATATGCCATCAACAATTCATCTCTCCCTCCTGCTCCTCTCATCTTGCTATAGAATCCCCTTAAATGTGCTACTGGGTCGCCATGCCCATCGTACAAATCAAACTTAGGCATCTTGAACCCGACCGGTAACTGAACATCTGGGAACAGACATAAATATTTATAGGCCACACTTAATTGGCCCCCTAACCCCCTCATGTCTCGGAATGATTGCTCCAGGCTTTTGACCTTTCTGATCATCTCCTCCTGCTCGGGGTGTTTGGGCAGCTTCTCGATGCCTACCGTGAGATCAAGATGAGGGGTATAAGAGTAGGGTTCTGGCACTTTGAAAGTAGGCTCAGGGGGATAATACTGGTTGTCGTGCGTCTGGAACAGAGGTTCACTAGGGTATCGGTATAAGGTAGCAGGCGGAGGCGCTACAAAAACGGGAGTGATTGGTGGAGGAGGGTATGAGACTTGTTTGGAGGGAGGAGCCTGTGATGTATGAGAAGTGGTGCCTTGGCATTGTTGGTAGAGGGGAAATGCTGGAGATGAATTCACAGTGGGTGGCTCCTGAGGCTGAGCCAATGGTGGGATATAAGCGGGGTTAGTGGGATAAGCTGGCGGTGGATGCCCTTTCGCCCAGGCTTGGTACATTTCAGCCATCTGTTGCTTTAACTTATACATTTCCTCCCTTATTGCATGAACGTCCATTTCTTCTACTTCTTTCGATGGGTCAACAATATTCGTATCAGATTCTGGGCCAGTCATGTTCACTTTATCTTTAGACCGGGTGTTGTATGGATGAGTTGCCAGAATGCCAAACAACTAACCACCTACCTGAACTTACACATGTAGACAACAATTCCGTTAGCGATTAGGACTTAACAGATTGGATAACCGCACATTGGGCATGAATGCACCTATACAGTTAACCATTTTTATTATGCATTTGTTCAACCGCATGCGTCATCCCGGCATTTCCTTAGTTCCAACTGTAAGCTTTCTCTTTTATTTTGTTTTTTTGTCTTTTCTCTTTCGTCTTTTCTTTCTGCATTCTATCCCTTTCTTATTTTTCCGCTCTTTTCTTTTCTTATTCTTTTTCCCCCCTCTTGTTTTTCTTCATTCTTTCCCTCTTCATTTGGTTACGGTCGAATCCTATGGAGATTGCCTACGTATGGTGACCCCGCACGAATTAGACCAGGCGTAGTTCGTGAAAATAAGTGCAAAAATAAAGGAACAAATTTTTGGGAATTTTCAGATTTTCATTACCACAACATTCTATTACAAACTAAACATTCTGAAATGGAAAATAACGGACTCCAACTAAACTCAAATACAAACTCTGAACATACTAGCATACTTGGACGCAAAAAGAAAACAGACTGACAAACAACAAACTCTAGAATGGAAAATACAAACTCGATCTATGAATACATTAGTGCTTCAAAAGTGGGTGCCCGCGGGGCATCGTTCGGCCTCGCCGTGGACTTAGGTGCCAAATCCCTTTCAAGTTGCTCCAGCTCATACATGGTTCGCTTGATATAAATTATTACTGCCGAAAAGAAGGTAGTGCGGGTCATGTCTTCACATGCTCGACATCTCCTGAGGATGACGTGGGCAATGGTCTCAATCATGTCTCTTATTCGACCCTTTTCTATAAGCAATCGCCTTACTTGATTATTGCGAGCCTCCAACACATGAGAATCCTGAAGATGCTGATCCTGCAGCTGCTGTATTTCTACTTCCATTCGGGCCAGTAAGTCATAGCAGTGTCCACTTTCAGTCTCAAAAGTTTTAGCTTGCTTAACTGCTTTATCCTCAAGGGTGACCACTTTCCTTTTCAGACTACCGATGGTCTTTTCATAATCCTTCTTTAATTGTTGCATGTAATGGGTGCGTTCTTCCGTTCTTTTTACCCACTGTGCCCGGAGTTCCGCTATGGTGCCTTCGGATTTTTTCAGCTCATCCCAGCACTCACCAATTTCCCTTTTCAGCCCCTTTATCAACCGCTCGTCCGACCGGCTCCTTTATTGGTTATTGGCAGCTATCCTCATTTGCTGGACTTGGGCCCTAAGCGCCTCGTTTTCTTGGGCCAACCTGTTTTTTTCTCCCTGATCAGCAGCAACTTGCACACTGTTCTCAAATTTCAGAGCTCCGATCTGTTGTTTCAGCTTGCTAATTTCGGCCTGATAGCCTTCTTCTTTTGCTAGCCAACCCCATTGTTCTTGTGATGATTCAGTGAAATCCTGGATGTGGGTTCTTTTAGCTGGACTCTGATGCTCAAGTTCTCTTCTATACCATGCGAGGTATTCTGGCAACATTTCTCCTTTGGCCCGATCCTGCACACAAGTATCTGCTTGTAGATATTGACATTCATTCCAAATCCCGCGGACTTTTGCTTCGGGAAACTGTCCTTCAGGGCTAATCTCAATTACTTGAACACTAAGATCTTCCTCCTGTGGCACGGTTTGACATCTCCCGAGTTGTCTCAGAACCCGACATGGAGCATAAGGCTGGATGCTCTTAAGGCCCATCAAAAGAAAATGCGACCTAGCTGCTGGCATGTATATGATTTCTTCAATAGGCAACCATCCCAACGTCCACTGTATATGATTGTCCGTGAGAGTACGAAAGTATGATATCCATGTTGTTACTCCTTCAGGCAGACTAACCCTGTCAATCCTTGTATAAAACTCTCCTATACATGTCTTGTCAGACGAACCATAACTCAACAGCGGGGAACGGTAGCATAGATGCTCGGTCATCCACATTTGTAGCAACAAGTTACACCCCTCAAAAAGGTTGCCTCCGGCTTTGCAGGCAGTGAGAGCTCGGAAAATGTCAGACACGATCATAGGCGCAAGAGTGCTTTCATTTTGAGCAAGCAAGGTATTGACGACCCCGACTACTTTTATATCAATATTCTCGTCTTTCCTTGGGAACACCAGGAAGCCTAAAAAGGTTATCATGAAAGCCACCCGTCTGTGCTCATACCATTTTTGCCGGTTATTTTTACTGCATAGCTTAATGTCCGTCTTGTTAAACCCTCCCACGTGGCCATACCTGTCGTATATGAAGCGCAGAGTACAGAAGCCTTTTGCCAAATCTGGATTATGGACTGTCCTGGGTATTTTTAATGAATCTAAAAACCGATGCACCGTGATGGCTCTTGGAGCAACCAGATATTTTTCTCTTAATGGAACCTCAGCATTTCTGATGTACCCGGCGATTTCCTCCAGAGTTGGGGTGAGCTCAAAATCTGGGAAGTGGAAGACATTGTGCGCTGGGTCCCAGCAAGTGACCAACGCTCTTATAATATCACCCCGAGGCTTGATTTCCAGCAAACCCGTAAGACCTTTCAGATATTTCTTGACTTCGTCTTGTCCTTCTTTGCCTAAATCGTTCCACCATAGCCGCAACTCGAAAGGGATTTTAGTCATTATTGAGAAAGGTTCGTTTTGCATCGTGCTCATCCTGCACATTTATTAAGGTGATTTAAGCAAAAACAAAACTTTTATTTGACTCATAACAAAATTAACTATTTCCTTTTTCTAAATTCAAAATGAAAGACTCGGTTTTCAAACACGGCCTTTCAGCACTCCCAAGAACGAAGATTTTAAGGTTGTGAGAGTCAACCAATCAAAAATCAAAATTGACCAAAGGTGGCCGTTATGCAGAGTCAGCCTTCCGACGTCCATCTCGGGAACGTTCGATTGTTTTTGACAAAACGGCATCACCTGATTTATTCATGCAAAAATTTAAACTGAAATATTTTTGGCTATTTTTGCAAAGGGGAGGTTGGACCCGATGAAGGTTGCCTACATATCTCACGCCCTGTGAGAATCAAACCTGCGTAGTTCGGGCAAAGAAACTAACTATATTTTTGAAAACAAGGCTCTTTCTTTTCATTTTCCATGGCAAGACAAACTATTTTTCCTTTTTTATTTTATTTTTGAAAACAAGACAAAATAATGACTCTCCCTTTTTTTTTCTTTTTTCATTTTCAACAAACAATAAACAACCTATTTTTTCCAAACTAAAACAAAAACTCTTTTTTTTTCAACAAACAACTTTCCAAAAATAAAAGACTCTTTTCCTTTTTCCTTTGCTTTTTACTAATAAAAATAAAACATTTTCCTTTTCCCATTTTCTCAAAATTTCGGTAGAGTTTCTACAGTATTTGGTCATTGGTTTTTCTAAAATAATCGATTAACTCTCTAACTGCTATTTCTCTCTTTTTCTCTTTTTCTCAATTTTTCAACATTCCTGAGATTCAAAAGCCAGTCAACATGCCGGTTCAAAACAAATATATGTACAGAACAAGTAGGATGCATCAGGATGGTCTTTTCATTTCAGGTTGCTAGCCCTAGACGGACCCAACCCCTGTGTGAGTCCCCTAAGTCAAATGCAGCATGATGCAATTAAGCGCTCCTTCTAGGGATCCGGCATGAAGTCAAGTTATTCTAGGTTCAAAACCTGGGTATGTGTTCTAAACAGTGCACTCGAGCGGACAACTCGAGTCGAGGAAGGGGCAGCGTACCAGGGACCCGCGAGATCGTCCAGCTTTGCAACTTATCCGAGCCTCTTTTTTATTTCAGGGTATGATACTAACAGAATAGGGAGTCTCAACCAGTAAGCACATCCCCGGAGGTAAAGAGAGAAGGGTGTCGGCACAGTTTATATACAGTTCAAATGGTATCAAAGCGGTAACATTTAGCATATTCAGCACAAAACATGTAGGAAAATCATATATAACCAAATACAACAATTTATATAAGCTCAAATTCTGAACCCTGAACCAGAGATTCTGGGTTCGTTCCCCAGCAGAGTCGCCAGAGCTGTCACACCTCCTTCTTCACCTACACCCACAAGGGCGTAAAGGAGTTTTTCCAATTAAAGGACAATCGGAACGGGATTTGATTATTAATTATTTAGAGTCGCCACTTGGGATATTAATGGTGTCTCAAGTCACCGGTTGAATCCTGAACCGAGGAAATTTATGACTCTGTTAACAGTCCGCGAACCAGAAATCCGAGTAAGGAATTCTGTTAACCCGGGAGAAGATATTAGGCATTCCCGGGTTCCGTGGTTCTAGCACGGTTGCTCAACTATTGTATTTGATTTTATCTGATTTTAGTTCATGCTAGCCTATGGCCGCTTATTCATAAACCGCCTTTATCATTATATTTTAAAAGAATTGCAACGTTGTGGAAATGCGTCTCGAACCACGTCGCAATCAATGCACCCATGGTTGTCAACACATTTCGATTCCGTTGAGATTTGGATTTGGGTCGCATCAATGCGCACCCGAGTTTAGGAATGTAATTTTATTAAAGTCGTGCTTAAAGGGTCTAGTGTATTATTATTTTGGGGAAGGCCGTGAAATTCGCTAAACGGCCCTCCCGAATTCATGGCGTTTATTGAGGGCCCCGCATTTCGTATTTTATTTGGCGAGGCTCGTCTCATCATTATATGAAAAGGCCAAACTAAAAGAGACTACGATTTTTATTCTTATTTGTCTCTAAAGGCCATAATTTATTAGTTAACCAATCAATTATCATTAGAAGCACTCAAAAGGCCCAAACCTTAGGTCTATAATTCAGCAACCCAATGGGTTTCAGTCTGTTGGGCCCCAGTCCGATTCACAAGAAGCTTGAGCTTCAGGGCCCAAACATACGCCAGCTTTCAGTTCTTAGCTACTAAATGATCAGCAATGGGTCTTGTGCTATTCTAGCAGGGTTTCACGCCACTGGGCCAAGGTGAGCCCAGAAATATGGCTCAAGTTAAAACAGGCCACAATACTAATTATGAACGAAATTGAATTTATATGATCACCAGGCCACAGTCCTTTCACATCGTTGGGATTAACATCTATACTATGTTATTTGACATTCAAAACCGTCCAGGAATATGCAGCACCAATTCGATTTTTAGAAAACAAAACTGGAGATTTATCGTCAATTTCAGAATCCTAGTGGGACTGGACAGTAGCTTCCTCACTTATGAATCAACATGCTGAGACTCAAACTTGAATCCAACATTTAAACCAACATATTCATCTATGACCATGACCTACTTAATTTCAGATTGAGAACATGAAAATAACTAGTAGAAATTCTATCTAATTACAACTAATATGGACTTATTCTATGAAATTAATTACAACTAGTATTTAACAGGGGTATGCATCAACTAATAGGGGCTAACTACAACTAGTAATTAACTCGAAAAATAAACTCACCTGATTCTTATACATAACAGTTTACAGTCCCCTTAATACATAACCAGTTTCAGTTCAATTATGCATTTCGAATTTGATAACAATGTACAACCACCAAACCATGACAAACTATCTAAAAAATAACAAGCTAAAGATCTACAACAGAGAATTTGCTCCAATTTCATTTCATGTTGTCAGTAGGGAATGATACATCGAAACAAGTTCAAAATGTGTACCTGGAAATCAGAATATCAAAGGAAGAAGGAGCAGTTAGCAACAGCAGAACAAGCAACAGTGATTTGGAATTTCAAACAGCAGTTTCAACCCAGAAATGAATCAGTGGTCCAGGAAACTTTTCAAAACCAAAATAGCACCAATACAACCAGCAATGAACCCATCAATCCACACATTCGATGAATAACCCACAGCCAACTCAAATAAACCAATACCAGTGCTCAAATAATTCCAAACACTTTCAGATTTCAACTATTAAACAGACACGGAAGAGTGCAAGCTGTTTTTGATTTCGAGATGCACTAGAAAGTTGAATTAAAGCTGGAATTCGAAAACAACCTGAAGAAAGTAATGAAACAGTGTTTTTTTATTTTTATTTTTGAATGTTTTGAACTTCAAGTTCAGATCTGAATAATCAGAGAGGAGCTTCCTTGGGAAATTTTTCAGACCCCCCAATCAAGGCATTGGGGTTGCCTTTTATAGGCAACAAATAAGGTAGAATGCTCTAGATGGCACTCACACATTTTCCCCCTTTTAATTTCAGATTTCCCCTATTAGTCCTTCAATTTCTACCTTGTTTCTCAAGTTACTCCCCTAAGTTTACTGAAATCTACACTAAAGTCTTATTCTAGAAGGCCCTAGGGTGTTCTTTTACCTATACAATACCTATACTACCCTTATCTTGGTTTTGAAATTACTATTCTTAATACAACTACCCTTTTCCATGCTCAAACTACCCTTATTCCCTCCCTGAAATTACTACCCAAACAAGCTAAGCTTCAAGCCCCTAACAAACTGACTCAAACCCTCTGTTAACCAAACTACAAATTAATTATAGTCTCCCAAAGAGTCCAATTCAGCCTTAATCAGACCAAAACAAGCTAAACTAATTAGAACTAGCTAGACGACTAATCAAACTGAAGTCAAACATGAACTAATTAGTAATTAACTAAAGGAACACCAGAAACTAATTCATGCAAAATTTAGTAAAACTAATTAACAAATTATAAATCGAACTAATATCAGGAATCGGAACATATTAAAATCAAACAAACAACTAGACTTAATCAAATCAGGACACAAGATTAGAACAATATTGACAAAAAATTAAAACGCACATTAACAAGACATTAACCATGGATCACACATGCAGAAAATCAGAAAAGGAAAAAGAAATTGAAAATAAAAGAAAAATACCAATAAAAACCCACCGACCACAAAGAGCTCCGGCCAGTAGTTTTTTCCTCCAAATCCCCCAAAATTTCTGACCCATAACATCCCTAACCGTGTGTTTTCATAAGAAAACACTTGGTTAGGGTTGTTAGGGTCCGAAATCATGGAGATCTTGCATTAGGGTTTGGTCGGAAACCTTCGATTTGATATTCGAGCTTTTCCAGGCAGATTCGAGAGACAAGGCCATGGAGGTTGGGTAGAGGAGGCCCAGGCGGTCACATGGTGTTAATTTGGGGTTATTTGGGGTAGGTCTCGTCGTGGCCGGAAAATCTTCCATCGAAGATTCGAGGAGATAGGGAAAGAATCGAGTGAGATGACCATGGGGGTTGGAAAGAGGAGGGGGAGGAGAATTTACGGTGCAATTTTGGTGGTCAACAGCATAGGTTGTGTTCGTCGGCGGTAGGGTTCCGGCGAAGGATATGGGGGCGACTTGTTTTTAGGGTTAGAGATGGATGGGGGGGGGGTTTGGGGGGGGGGTTTGAGAGACGAGATAGGGGGGTGAATATTTCGGACATATATATATAAAACAACCTAAGACGATCTCATCCGTTCGATCAAGAAACAACGGCTGAGATGGACTTCGTGAAAACGACGTCGTTTGGATTTTTTGAGGATCCGGACCTGGTCTGGGTTGGATTGGGCTTGGGGAGTGGGAAAGAAGAAAGAAATGTTGGGCCCGGGTGAAATGAATTGGGCATGGCCCAAATCGTGGGCAGCCCTTTCTCGACTTCTTTTTTTGTTTTCCTTTTTTTTTCATTTGTTTCTTTTATCTATTTTTTGTATATTTTTCTGATTTTATAAAATTGCAACAATTAAAATACAATTCTAATTTATTTCAAAATTAAACTAATTAATTTCTAAAATTATTTTAAAAACTATTTCGGGACGAATTCACATATAAACAATTAAAAAGGCAAAAGTGAACTATTTTTGTTATTTTCTTCATATTTTGCTCTAAAACAAATTAACCCTTAATTAATCCTAAAAATATGAAATTAAATCCTAAATGCAAATGCATATTTTGTATTTTTTTCAAATGAATTAGAATGCACATATAAATGCGACAATTAGCAGAAAATGACGCCAAAATTCACAAAAATTATAAAACAATAAAGAAATTATTTTGTTTGAATTTCTGGGAATAATTTGCTTTGGGAAAAAATCACGTGCTCACAATGAAACCACTCAAGAACTTCAAATTTTCCAATTTTCTCAAAAACAGTCCGGTTCAAGTCATTTCCAGTTCGTTTCTTACCAAATTTCACAGACTCGACTTAAACCACAAATAAGACCTGTACCGGGCTTCGAAACTAGAAAACAGACCCGATACCATCAACTTTTAAACACATTTCATTTTAAAAGATTCATAGATATTCCAGAAAACAATTTTCTTCAAAAATTCATTTCTCGGGCTTGAGACTTCGGAATTCGATTTCGGGCATACACCCAAGTCCCATATTTTCCTACGGACCCTCCGGGACCGTCAAATCATGGGTACGGGTCCGATTATCCAAAATATTGACCAAAGTCAACTTAAATTTATTTTAAAGTCAAGATTCATCATTTTTTACAGATTTTCACATAATGTCTTTCCGACTATGCGCCCGGACTGCGCACGAAATTCGAGGTGATGCTGAAAAAGGTTTTTAAGGCCTCGGAACGCAGAATTTATTCCTAAAACAAGTGATGACCCAAAAGGGTCATCACATTCTCCACCTCTAAAACAACTGTTCGTCTACGAACGGACATAAGAAGGAAGTGCCTGATTCGGGGAAAAGATGGGGATAACGGCTCCGCATGTCCGACTCGGACTCCCAGGTCGATGCCTCAGCAGGTTGACCTCTCAACTGAACATGAATCAAAGGAAAACTCTTCGATATCAACTAACGAACCTGCCGGTCTAGAATAGCTACCGGCTCTTCCTCATAAGACAAGTCCTTGTCCAACTTGACATTGCTGAAATCTAACATGTGGGATGGATCGCCATGATACTTCCGAAGCATGGCCACATGAAACACTGGATGCACGGCTGATAAGCTCGGCGGCAACGCAAGTCTATAAGCCACATCTCCCACTCGATCAAGAATCTCAAAAGGGCCAATGAACCTAGGGCTAAGCTGTCCCTTCTCCCCAAATCTCATCACACCCTTCTTAGGCGACACTCGAAGCAATGCCTACTCACCGACCATGAAAGCCAAATCACGAACCTTACGGTCGGCATAACTCTTTTGCTTGGACTGAGCTGTACGGAGCCTATCCTGAATAATCCTGACCTTGTCCAAGGCATCCTGTACTAGATCTGTACCCAACAACCGAGCCTCTCTCGGCTCAAACCGTCTAACCGGCGACCGATACCGCCTACCATTCAAAGCCTCATTAGGATCCATCTAGATACTCGGCTGGTAGCTATTGTTGTAGGCAAACTCTGCTAAAGGCAAAAACTGATCCCACAAGACTCCAAAGTCAATGACACAAGCTCAGAGCATATCCTCGAAAATCTGAATGGTCCGCTCGGACTGCCCGTCCGTTTGAGGATGAAACAATGTGCTCAACTCAACCCGTGTACCCAACTCTCGCTGAACTGCTCTCCAAAAATGTGAGGTAAACTGCGTACCTCGATCCGAAATGATAGACACGGGAACATCGTGAAGACGAACAATCTCTTGGATATCGATCTCAGCTAACCTCTCGGAGGAATAGGAGATTGTTATAAGAATGAAATGTGCTGACTTGGTCAGCCTATCAACAATAACCCACACTGCATAGAACTTCCTATGAGTCCGTGGGAGTCCAACAAAGAAGTCCATGGTGATACGCTCCCACTTCCACTCAGGAATTTAAATCTTCTAGAACAAACCACCGGGCCTCTTATGCTCATACTTAGCCTGCTGACAGTTCAAACACTAAGCCACATATGCAACAATGTCCTTCTTCATTCTCTACCACCAATAATGCTGCCGCAAATCCTGATACATCTTAGCGGCGGCCGGATGAATAGAGTACCGGGAACTACGTGCCTCCTCTAAAATCAAATCTCGGAGTCCATCCACATTAGGCACACAAACTCGACCTTGCAATCTTAGAACTCCATCATCTCCTAAGGCAACCTGCTTGGCACCTCCATGTTGCACCGTGTTTCTAAGGACACACAAACGGGGATCATCATACTACCGATCTCAGATACACTCTAATAAAGAAGAACGAGCGACTGTGCAAGCTAACACATACCTGGGCTCAGAAACATTCAACCTCATGAACTGATTGGCCAAAGCCTGAATATCCAAAGCAAGCGGCCTCTCACCGACCGGAATATAAACAAGACTGCCCATACTGGCTAACTTCCTACTCAAGGCATCAGCCACCATATTAGCCTTTCCCGGATGATATAAGATGGTGATATCATAGTCCTTCAACAACTCTAACCACCTTCTCTGCCTCGAATTTAGCTCCTTCTGCTTGCACAAGTACTGCAGACTCTTGTGATTCATGAACACCTCACATGACATGCCATACAGATAATGCCTCCAAATCTTCAACGCGTGAACAATGGCTGCTAACTCCAAGTCATGAATTGGATAGTTCTTCTCATGAATCTTCAACTACCGCGAAGCATAAGCAATGACCTTGCCATTCTACATCAACACCGTACCAAGTCCAATACGAGATGCATCACAATAAACTTTATATGGCCCTGAACCTGTGGGCAAAACCAACACTGGTGCTGTAGTCAAAGCTGTCTTGAGCTTCTGAAAGCTCGCCTCACACTCGTCCGACCACCTGAAATAGGCACCCTTCTGGGTCAACCTAGTCATCAAGGCTGCAAAAGATGAAAACCCCTCCACAAACCGACGATAGTAGCCTGCCAGACCTAAGAAACTCCGAATCTTTGTAGCTGATGCGGGTCTAGGACAGTTCTTGACTGCCTCTATCTTCTTCGGATCAACCTGAATACCCTCTGCTGATACAACATGACCCAAGAATGCAACCGAATTCTAGTAGAACTCACACTTCGAAAACTTAGCATACAACTGACTATCTCTCAAAGTCTGAAGAACCACTCTCAGATGATATTCGTGCTCCTCCCAACTGCGGGAATAGATCAAAATATCATCAATGAATACTATCACGAACGAATCCATAAAAGCTGCTGGGCATTTGTCAACCTTAATGACATCACCAAGAACTCATAATGCCCGTACCGAGTGTGGAAAGCTATCTTAGGGACATCAGATGCCCTAATCCTCAACTGATGGTAGCCAGATCTCAAGTCAATCTTCGAAAATACCTTGGCACCTTGAAGGTGATCAAACAAATCATCAATCCTTGGCAATGGATACTTATTCTTGATTGTAACATTGTTCAATTGCCGGTAGTCTATACGCATTCACATCGATCCATCCTTCTTCTTAACAAACAACACCGGTGCACCCCAAGGCGAAACACTAGATCTAATGAAACCTTATTCAATCAAGTCTTTCATTTGCTCCTTCAACTCTTTCAACTCAGGCGGGGCCATACGATATGGCAAAATATAAATGGGCTGAGTGCCCGGAGCCAAATCAATGCAGAAGTCAATATCCCTATCTGGTGGCATACCCGACAGGTCTGAAGGAAATACTTCAGGAAACTCACGAACAACATGCACATATTCAATATAAGTAACCTCATTACTAGAATTGCAAACATATGACAAATAGGCCAAACACCCCTTATCGACCATATGCCGAGCCTTCGTATATGAGATAACACTACGGGTAGAATGACCATGAGTCCCTCTCCACTCAAGACGAGGCAACCCCGACAAGGCTAAGGTCACAGTCTTGGCATGACAGTCCAAGATAGCGTGGTAAGGTGATAACTAGTCTATACCCAATATGACATCAAAATCAACCATGTCCAGCAGTAATAAGTCTACTCGGGTCTCAAGACCCCCAATCACAACTACACAAGAGCGATGAACATGATCTACTACAATAGAATCACCCACCGGTGTAGACACATAAACAGGAGCACTCAAAGAATCGCTAGGCATGACCAGATACGACGCAAAATAAGATGACACATAAGAGTATGTAGATCCTGGATCAAATAAAACTGAAGTATCTATACTACAAACCAGAACAGTACCTGTACCTCCACCTCTAGCACCTCTACCTCCACCTCTAATGCCTCTACCTCCACCTCTAGCTGACTGAGCGGGTTTAATGAGTCCCTCAATGTACCTCCTCACTCTCTCTCTCACTCTCTCTCTCTCTCTTAGTGGGAAGTATAAGAAGAGCATGACGGGTCAAATCAATAAACCTAGTCTCGTACTAAGTAACAGTCATAGAACTCTGCTGGAGACACTCAAACTACCTCAGATAGATCTCTCTCTGAGTGACAGCAAGAAACTTCTCCAAAAATAGCTGAGTAAACGGATCCCAAGTCAAAGCTGGCGACCCAACTGGTCTAGCCAAACAATAATCTCTCCAACAAGTATTGGCGGATCCAGACAAGCGAAAAGTAGCAAAGTCGACCCCATTGGTCTCTACTATCCCCATGTTCCTGAGAACCTCGTGACAACTGTCTAAATAATTCTGGGGATCCTCAGAAAATGCACTGCTGAAAGTGGTAGTGAAGAGCTTGGTGAAACTTATCCAACCTCCACAAAGCCTCCGAAGACGTAGCTAATCTATCGCTGGTATATGCTGCTGCTCGGCTGAAGAAGCGGTATGTGACCTTGCCATTAGCGAAAGGACAAGAGTAGAAGTTTCAATTTAGCATTGAGAGAACAAAATCGCACGAAAAAGAAGAATAAAAGTGAAACTTTTCCTAACTCTGTAGCCTCTAGGGGATAAATACAGACGTCTCTGTACCAATCCCTCAGACTCTACTAAGCTTGTCTATGATATGTGAGACCTATGTAACCTAGAGCTCTAATACCAACTTATCACGACCCGAATTTCCCACCTCGGGAGTCGTGATGGCACCTACTAGGGAAAGCTAGGTAAGCCAACCAACTGAACTATTTACCTTGTTTCCATTTTTAGTCCGATAGCAGTTAAGAGCAAACAATTAGATAACAACAAAATTTAATAAGCGGAAGGCTGCGTTGTAAAGTTTTAATAATACTACTAATACCAATCCATAACAAATCTACCCAAGACTAGTGTCACAACTTTACAGATTATCTAGGAGTACTACAAATAAAGGTATGAAATAAATACAACACTGTCTCTGGAAATACATGAAAGAAATAAGAATAGTATATAGAAGGAGATGCCAAGGCCTGCGAACGCCTGCAGGACTACCTCGGGTCGCCTGATGAACAAGAGACAACAATCTCACTACGGTCCGAAGTCTACAGCACTAGGATCTGCACAAAAGAGTGCAGAATGTAGTAGCACAACCGACCCCATGTGTTGGTAAATGTCTGGCCTAACTCCGGCAAAGTAGTGACGAGGCTAGGACCAGACTATTGACTAAACCTGTGCAGTTATATTATGCACAGCAAAAAATAAAACGGAAATAAACAATTAAAGATAGGAGGGGGACATGCTGTGGGAAAATATCATTTATCAAAAGCAATTCAAGAGAAAAGCATAAAGACAATTTAGAATTCACAGCAAAAGAATAAGGAAATCGTAACCAACCAATAAACACTTTTATTATCTACTGTTGCGGCACACAATCCAATCCAAATCATAAAAACACTGTTGCGGCATGCAATCCGATCCATATCATTTATCATTGTTGCGGCGTGCAACCCGATCCAATTATATTGTTGTTGTGGCATGCAACCCGATCCAAATATATTGTTGTTGCGGCGTGCAACCCGATCCAAACATAATATTATTGCGGCATGCAACCCGATCCAAATATATCATTGTTGCAGCGTGCAACCCAATCCAAATATAATATTATTGCGACGTGCAACCCGATCCCAATATACAATTCAACACCAATCACAATAGAGCCCCGACAAGGGAACAATAATATTCCGGCAAGGGAATCAATAACATCATAATAGAATCAAGTAACAACAGAAATCAGTAAATAAACGTAAAGGACAATATAAATCAATTATTAGCAAGATTCAAGAAAATCAAGGACAAGTGACATCACCCTTCGTGCTTTAATACTCTCTTACCAAAACAATAATCACAAGAAATAAGGCAAGAAAATAAATGAAATCACAATAAAATACCGGCAAGGGAACAACAGTACAACAATCGAATCCTAGCGAGGAACAATATCAAAAATCCTCATCTCTTTTCCTTTTCACATTTACTTCACAACTCACTTCACAACTTGAGCCAATGCTCTATAGGGTTTAATTGCTAATTATACTTCCACAATTTATTTTACAACTTGAGCCAATGCTCTTTAATATTCAAATACCAATATTACTTCCACGAGCCTTGCTCAACAATAGAAATCATCACAAAAGGCATGAACAATACAAACGGAGTCACATTAATTATAGTATAAGACTCACGGACATGCTTGACACCAACCTATAGATACTCATCACCATGCCTATATGTCGTACTCAACAAATAACACATAGCAAATAGGACGCAAATTCTAATCCCGCAAGCTAAGGTTAGACCAAACACTTACCTCGAACTTCCACGGCCAACTCAAGCCTCAAACATCGCTTTTCCTTTTGAATTTGGCTCCAAATCAATTGTATCTAGACATAATCGACTTAATAATATCAATAAATTCTAAACAATTTGATTCCAATGCTTAATTATAGATTCCCTATCATTCTTCCCAAAAAAGTCAAAAATTAACCCCGGGCCCACTTGGTCAAAACACGAGGTTCGGACCAAACCCGATCACCCATTCATCCACGATCCCGAATATGTAATTAGTTTTGAAATTCGACCCGAAAACGAGGTCTAAATTCCAATTATACAAAAAGTCATAACTCTACCCAAATCCCTAATTTTCTACCCTTAAGAACATGATTTAGGCCTCGAAATCTAATGGGTTTTAATGGAAATTGAAGAAAATGAGTCTAAGATTACATACCTATGGATTTGTGGTGAAGTTCTCTTTCAAAAATTGCCCAATTTGGAGTTTGGAAGAAGAAGTTATGAATTTTGGGTTAAATCCTGTATGTTCTGTTACTATTTAAAAATTACTAAGCAGACCTTCATCGCGTTTGCGATGGGTCTATCGCGTTTGCGATGGGTCAGGCCCAATTGGCCATCGCGTTCGCGATCACAAGCTCGCATTCGCGGAGCTTCAGCCCCTAGAGCCTTCGCGTTCGCGGTCGGGTGGCTGCGTGTCACGACCCGAATTTCTCACCCTCGGGAGTCGTGATGGCGCCTACTCGTAGAAGCTAGGCAAGCCACGAAATTAGGAATCCTTAACTCTTTTATTTTAATCCTTTTTACAACTTATATTAACGAGTGATAGACATTTAAATAATAGCGGAATATGAGATTAAGCGGAAGACTTAGACAAAATAAACCAAAATAATACGGTATCAACATATGCCTCTACCCAGAAACTGGTGTCACAACATTCACGGACGATCTATGATTACTACATACAAACGTTTGAAAGAAGGAACACTGTCTCTCTCGGATACAATGATAATAGAACAAAATAACTGATAGAAGAGACGCCGGGCCTGCGAACGCATGTAGGACTACCTCGGAATCTCGGTAAACTGAAGGCTGGCTCCCAAGCTACTGCTGCTGACCCAACACTGCTCCTGTATATGCACATAAGTGTAGAGTGTAGCATCAGCAGAACCGAACCCATGTACTGGTAAGTGCCTAGCCTAACCTCGGTGAAGTAGTGATGAGACTAGGACCAGACTACCAAATAAACCTGTGCAGTTATATAATATACAGCGAAAAGTAAAGCAAGAATAAACAAGTAAAGATGGGAGGGGGGAAAACATGCTTCGGGGTAATAACAGGTAAAAACAAAATATCAAGAGAATTACAAGGGAATCAAAATCCAACCACTAACAAGAATAAGGGAACAAAGGCAGATTTCACTTTCTTTTCACATCTTGTTGTAGGCGTGCAACCCAATCCCATTTCCTGTATCTCGTGGCAGGCATGCCACCCGCTCCCATTTCATTATCTCGTGGCAAGCGTGCCACCCGCTCCCATTTCATTTATCTCGTGGCAGGCGTACCACCCGCTCCCATTTTATTATATCTTGTGGTAGGCGTACCACCCGCTCCCATTTCATTATATATTGTGGTAGGCGTACCACCCGCTCCTATTTCATTATATCTTGTGGTAGGCATACCACCCGCTCCCATTTCATTATATCTTGTGGTAGACGTACCACCCACTCCCAGTTACAAGCCAACAATAATCACAAGGAATTCCGGCAAGGGAACAAGAGTAATATAACAAATTACCGGCAAGGAAAAAATTATATTTCAACAACACCCCGGCAAGGGAACAATACTATCAAAACAAACATCCCGGAAAGGGATCATTAATATCAAACAAACATCCCGATAAGGGAACAATGGTGATAATAACATATGAAGCGCAATAAACCACAACTCCTAATGCCTATACGTCGTACTTCACAATTAACATGTAGCAAATAAGTCACAACTCCTAATCCCTCAAGCTAAGGTTAGACCAAACACTTACCTTGATGCCTCGAATACAACTCAAGTTTTAATTATAGCTTTACCCCTTGATTCCTCCACCAATTCGCTCGTATCTAGCCATAAGTTACTTAATTACATCAATAAATGCTAAATGAATCAATTTGAATGCATGAAAAATGAGTTCTCCAAAGTTTTACCCAAAAAGTCAAAATTGCCCCCGAGCCCACGTGGTCAAAACCTGAGGTTCGAACATCACCCATTCCCCCATGATCTTAAATATGTAATTTGTTTTGAAATCAGACCTCAAATCGAGGTCCAAATCCCCAATTTTTGAAAAAATCTAGGTTCTACCCAAAACACCCAATTTTCCTATGAAAATCATTGATTTGAAGTTGAAATCATGTTAAAAGATATTAATGATTGAAGAAAACTAGTTAAAAACGACTTACAATTGATTTGGAGAAGAAAGGTTGTTTGAAAAATTGCCTTTTATGTCTATGGGGTTTTAAAAAATGAAAATAACTGGAAATCCCATCTATTTATACCCTCTCAGACCCCCTATGCGGACCGCACAAAATGGACTACAGTCGCACAGCCCTTCCTGAGGATACTGCAGTCCAGTGCCCTATGCGGACCGCACAAAGTCGATTGTGGCCGCACAACAGCACCCCTGTGCGGTCCGCACAAAGTCGACTGCGGCCGCGCAGCCCTACACCGTGCATCGCACAAGGCCGACCGCGGACTGCACTGGCGGGTTCAGAGGCCTGCAACTTCTGGTTTTAAGCCTAAAACATCCCGGAACCTACCCAAAACTCACCCGAGCCCTCGGAACTCCAAACCAAGTGCACACAAAACCTCAAAAACATCCTACGGACTTATTCATGTAATCAAATCATCAAGATAACATCATGAACATCAAATTAAATCTCGAGATTAATGAAATTTTCTCAAAACTTCTTTAAATATCAATTTTGCGATGTAAGTCCGAATCACATCATATGACATCCGCTTTTTCACCAAATTCCACATAAATGTCTTAAATCATATATAAGACCTGTACCGAGTGCCGGAACCAAAATACGGGCCCGATACCACCATGTTCTAAGCAAATTTCATTTCAAATTTCTTTAAACAATTTCAAGAAACAATTTTCTTTAAAAAAATTCGTTTCTCGGGCTTGGAACCCTGGAATCCGGTTCCGGACATACGCCCAAGTTTCATATTTTCCTATAGACCCTCCAGGACTGTCAAATCACAGATCCGGTTTCGTTTACCCAAAACATTGACCGAAGTCAAATTTATTCATTTTACAGCCAAAACTTATCATTTTTCATAGATTTTCACATTTAAGCTTTCTGGCTACGCGCCCGAACTGCACATGCAAATCGAGGTGGTGCTAAGGGAGGTTTTAAGGCCTCGGAACGTAGAATTTCATAGCAACACAAGTGATGACCCTTTTTGGGTCATCACATTCTCCACCTCTAAAACAACCGTTCGTCCTCGAACGGACATAAAAACAAAGTACCTGAGATTCGGGAAAAAGATGGGGATAACGGCTCCGCATATCAGACTCAGACTCCTAGGTCGATGCGTTAGCGGGCTGACCTCTCCACTGAATACGAACAGAAGGAAAACTCTTCGATCTCAATTGACGAACCTGCCGGTCTAGAATAGCTACCGACTCCTCCTCAAAAGACAAGTCCTTGTCCAACTGGACAATGCTGAAATCTAACATGTGGGATGGATCGTCGTGATACTTCTGAAGCATGGACACATGAAACACTGGATGCACGGCTGATAAGCTTGGAGGCAATGCAAGTCTATAAGCCACCTCTCCCACTCGATCAAGAATCTCAAACGGGCCAATGAACCTAGGGCTAAGCTTGCCCTTCTTCCCGAATCTCATCACGCCCTTCATAGGTGACACTCGAAGCAATACCCGTTCACCGACCATGAATGCCAAATCTTGAACCTTATGGTCAGCATAACTCTTTTGTCTGGACTGAGCTGTACGAAGCCTATCCTGAATAATCTTGACCTTGTCCACAGCATCCTGAATCAGATCCGTACCAAACAATCGAGCCTCTCCCAGCTCAAACCATCCAATTGGAGACCGACACCGCCTACCATATAAAGCCTCATAAGGAGCTATCTGGATACTCGACTGGTAGCTGTTGTTGTAGGCAAACTCTGCTAAGGGCAAAAACTGATCCCATGAGCCTCCAAAGTCAATGACACAAGCTCGGAGCATATTTTCCAAAATCTGAATAGTCCGCTCGGACTGCCCGTCTGCCTGAGGATGAAACGATGTGCTCAATTCAACCCGCGTGCCCAACTCTCACTGAACTGCTCTCTAGAAATGTGAGGTAAACTGTGCACCTCGGTTCGAAATGATAGACTCGGGCACACCATGAAGATGAACAATCTCCCGGATATAGTTCTCAGCTAACCTCTCAGAAGAATAGGAGACTGCCACAGGAATGAAATGCGCTGACTTGGTCAGCCTATCAACAATAACCCACACTGCATCGAACTTCCTCTGAGTCCGTGGGAGTCCAATAACAAAGTCCATAGTGATCCGCTCCCACTTCCACTCAGGATTCTCAATCTTCTAGAACAAACCATCAGGCCTCTAATGTTCATACTTGACTTGCTGACAATTCAAACACTGAGCCACATATGCAACAATGTCCTTCTTCATTCTTCTCCACTAATAATGCTTCCGCAAATCCTGATATATCTTAGAGGTGCCCGGATGAATAGAGTACCTGGAACTATGGACCTCCTATAAAATCAACTCTCGGAGCCCATCCATATTAGGCACACAAACTCGACCCTGCAATCTCAAAACTCCATCATCACCTAAGGTAACCTGCTTGGCACCTCCGTGTTGCACCGTGTCTCTAAGGACACTCAAATGGGGATCATCATACTGCTGATCACGGATACGCTCCAATAAAGAAGAACGAGCGACCGTGCAAGCTAACACCCGATTGGGCTCAAAAACATCCAACCTCACGAACTGATTGGCCAAAGCCTGAACATCCATTGTGAGCGGTCTCTCACCGACCGGAATATAAGCAAAACTGCCCATACTGGCTGACTTACTACTCAAGGCATCGGCCACCACATTGGCCTTTCCCGGGTGATATAAGATAGTGATATCATAATCCTTCAATAACTCCAACCACCTCCTCTGCCTCAAATTCAAATCTTTTTGCTTGAACAAATACTAAAGACTCTTGTGATCCGTGAACACCTCACATGACATGACATACAGATAATGCCTCCAAATCTTCAATGCATCAACAATGGCTGCCAACTCCAAATCATGAATCGGATAGTTCTTCTCATGAATCTTCAACTGCCGCAAAGCATAAGCAATGACCTTGCCATCCTGCATCAACACTGCACCAAGCCCAATACGAGACGCATCACAATAAACTGTGTAAGGCCCTAAACCTGTGGGCAAAACCAACACTGGTGTCGTAGTCAGAGTTGTCTTGAGCTTCTGAAAGCTCGCCTCACACTCGTCCGACCATCTGAACTAGGCATCCTTCTGGGTCAGCCTGGTCATCGGGGCTGCGATAGATAAGAACCCCTCCACGAACCGACGATAGTAGCCTGCCAATCCCAAGAAACTCAGAATCTTTGTAGCTGATGCTGGTCTAGGCCAGTTCTTGACTGCCTCGATCTTCTTCAGATCAACCTGAATACCCTCCGCTAATACAACATGACCCAAGAATGCAACTGAACTCAACCAGAACTCATATTTCGAGAACTTAGCATATAACTGACTATCCCTCAAGGTCTGAAGAACCACTCTAAGATGCTGCTCGTGCTCTTCCTGGTTGCGGGAATATATCAAAATATCATCAATAAAGACTATCACGAACAAATCCAAATAAGGCCTAAACACTCGGTTCATGAAATCCATAAAAGCTATTTGGGCATTGGTCAATCCAAATGACATAACCAAGAACTCATAATGCCCGTACCAACTGCGGAAAGCTGTCTTAGGGACATCGGATACCCTAATCCTCAACTGATGGTAGCCAAATCTCAAGTCGATATTTGAAAATACCTTGGCACCCTGAAGCTGATCAAACAAATCATCAATCCTCGGTAATCAATACACATTCTCATCGACCCATCCTTCTTCTTAACAAACAACACCGGTGCACCCCAAGGTGAAACATTGGGTCTAATGAAACCCTTCTCAAGCAAGTCTTGCAACTGCTCCTTCAACTCTTTCAACTCAGGCGGGGCCATACGATACGGCGGGATAGAAATGGGCTGAGTGCCCGGAGCCAAATCAATGCAAAAGTCAATATCCCTGTCTGGTGGCATACCTAGCAGGTCTAAAAGGAATACCTCAGGGAACTCACGAACAACGGGCACAAAATCGATAGATGAAACCTCAGCACTAGAATCGCAAACATATGCCAAATAGGCCAAACACCCCTTCTCGACCATACGCCGAGCCTTCACATACGAGATAACACTGCGGGTAGAATGACCAGGAGTCCCTCTTCGCTCTAAATAAGGCATACCCGGTAAATCTAAGGTCACAGTCTTGGCATGACAGTCCAAGATAGCATGGTAAGGTGATAACCAGTACATCCCCAATATAATATCGAGATCGACCGTGTCTAAAAGCAACAAATCTACACTAGTCTCAAGACCCCCAATCACCACAACACAAGAACGATGGACTCGATCGACCACAATAAAATCATCCACCGGTGTAGACACATAAACAGGAACACTCAATGAATCACTAGGCATGATCAAATACGGTGCAAAATAAGATGACACATACGAGTATGTAGACCCTAGATCAAACAACACCGAAGCATCTCTATCACAAACCAGAACCGTACCTATAATAACTACATCTGAAGCCTCAGCCTCGGGCCTGGCTGGAAGAGCATAACATCGGGGCTGGGCCCCACCACCCTGAACTATATCTCTAGGATGGCCTACAGCTAGCTGGCCTCCACCTCTAGCGGCCTGAGCTCCACCTCTATCACCTCTACCTCTACCTCTAGCTGGCTGGGCGGCTGTAGGACACCTGGTGCCTAAACCATAGCACAGGAACCCTAATGCAGAGAATTGCTCGAAGCTCGAGGGCAATACCTAGCAATGTGCCTCGTGTCGCCACAAGTAAAACAAGCCCTCGGCTGCTGGGGCTGACAACCCTGGAAATTCTAAAGTAGTGGTGCACTAATAGGTGCTAGTGGTGCACTGTAGGACTGCTGATCAGAATACTGCATCTGAGGACCACAACTACCTGATGCACCATGAGAAACCTGGAGTGCTGACTGGAAAGACCAAGGGGGATGGCCTCTACCATATGAATCTCTACCTCCAAACGAGGTACCACTGAATCTGCCTGAATGACGGGGTCTCTTATCCGACCCATGACCACCTCCCTGTGACAGGACTATCTCCAATCTCTTGGCCACATTGGCCGCCTCCTGGAAAGATATCTCACTCCCAGTCTCCCTAGCCATCTGAAGACGAATCAGCTGAATAAGACCATCAATAAACCTCCTCACCCTCTCTCGCTCTCTCTCGGTAGGAAGTATGACAAGAGCATAAGGATCTAAGTCGATGAACCTGGTCTCATACTGGGTAACAGTCATAGAACCCTGCTGGAGGCACTCAAACTGCCTCCGATAGGCCTCTCTCTGAGTAATGGGGAGAAACTTCTCCAGAAATAGATGTGTAAACTGCTCCCAAGATCTGGCTGGTCTAGCCAAACAGAAATCCCTCCACCAAGTCTTGGCGGATCCCGGCAAGCGAAATGTAGCAAAATCAACCCCATTGGTCTCAACAATCCCCATGTTCTTGAGAACATTGTGGCAGCTGTATAGATAATCCTGGGGATCCTCAGAAGAAGCACCACTGAAAGTAGTAGTGAAGAGCTTGGTGAACCTATCCAGCCTCCACAAAGCATCAGCAGACATAGCCGCTCCATCACCGGTTTGAGCTACCACACCCAGTTGAACTGCTCCAACTGGTTGGACCACTAGAGTTTGAATATGGGGAGCTACCTGCTCCGGAGTGCGAGTAGCAGGAGTCTGGGCTACTCCTCCAGCCTGAGAGACGGCTGGTTCTACAAGAAGCAAGCCTGCTTGGGTGACACTCTCCATGGGCCTACTAATCGGACCAGAGCATCCTGAAGAACTGGGGTAGCAATAAACCCCTCTGGGACCTGAGCTGGGACCACCGGAACTGCTGGGGCCAGAACCTCGTCATCAAAATCAACCTAAGGCTCCACTACTGGGGCTGCTGCTCGGGGCTGAGATCTGCCCCTACCTCGGCCTCTGGCACAGCCTCAGCCTTACCCTCTGCCCCTCGTGGGAGCTACTACAGGGGGGATCGTACAGCTGGGCGGTGGATGAGGAAGCGCGTGTTCTTACCATCTACAAAAGAATATAGTAGAAAGGCACTTAGTAATGAGAAGCACCGCACGATAAGAAAGAACAAATGTGAAGTTTTTCCTAACTCTGTAGCCTCTAGGGATAAATACAGACATCTTCATACCGATCCCTCAAACTCTGCTGAGCATTTTCATGAATTGTGAGACCTATGTGACCTAGAGCTCTGATACCAACTTGTCACAACCCGGATTTCCCACCCTCGGGAGTCGTGATGGTGTCTACTCGTAGAAGCTACGCAAGCCACGAAATTAGGAATCCTTAACTCTTTTGTTTTAATCCTTTTTACAACTTATATTAACGAGTGATAGACATTTAAAATAACAGCAGAATATGAGATTAAACGGAAGAGTTAGACAAAATAAACCAAAATAATACGGAAATCAACATATGCCTCTACCCAGAAACTGGTGTCACAACATTCACGGACTATCTATGATTACTACATATAAATGTTTGAAAGAAGGAACACTGTCTGTCTCGGATACAATGATAACAAAACAAAATAACTGATAGAAGAGACGCTGGGCCTGCGAACGCCTGCAGGATTACCTCAGAATCTCGGTGAACTGAAGGCTGGCTCCCAAGCTACTGCTGCTAACCCAGCGCTCTTGTATCTGCACATAAGTGCAAAGTGTAGCATCAGCACAACCGACCCCATGTGCTGGTAAGTGCCTAGCCTAACCTCGGTGAAGTAGTGACGAGGCTAGGACCAGACTACCAAATAAACCTATGCAGTTATATAATATACAACAAAAAGTAAAGCAGGAATAAACAAGTAAAGATGGGAGGAGGGAAAACATGCTTCGGGGGAATAACAGGTAAAAACAGAATATCAAGAGAATTACAAGGGAATCAAAATCCAACCACTAACAAGAATAAGGAAACAAAGGCAGATTTCACTTTCTTTTCACATCTTGTTGCAGGCGTGCAACCCGATCCCGTTTCCTGTATCTCGTGGCAGGCGTGCCACCCGCTCCCATTTCATTATCTTGTGGCAGGCGTGCCACCCGTTCCTATTTCATTTATCTCGTGGGAGGCGTACCACCCGTTCCCATTTTATTATATCTTGTAGTAGGCGTACCACCCGCTCCCATTTCATTATATCTTGTGGTAGGCGTACCACCCGCTCCCATTTCATTATATCTTGTGGTAGGCGTACCACCTGCTCCCATTTCATTATATCTTGTATTAGGCATACCACCCGCTCCCAGTTACAAGCCAACAATAATCACAAAGAATCTCGGCAAGGGAACAAGAGTAATATAACAACTTCCCTTAAAAATGATATTTCAACAACACCCCGGCAAGGGAACAATACTATTAAAACAAACATCCCGGCAAAGGATCATTAATATCAAACAAATATCCCGGCAAGGGAACAATGGTAATAATAACATATGAAGCGTAATAAACCACAACGGAGTCATAACAATTATAATACAAGACTCATGGGCATGCTTGACACCAACGTATAGATACTCATCACCATGCCTATACGTCGTACTCCGCAATTAACATGTAGCAAATAAGACACAACTCCTAATCCCTCAAGCTAAGGTTAGACCAAACACTTACCTCGATGCCTCGAACACAACTCAAGTTTCAATTATAGCTTTACCCCTTGATTCCTCCACCAATTCACTCGTATCTAGCCACAAGTTACTTAATTACATCAATAAATGCTAAATGAATCAATTTGAATGCATAAAAAATGAGTTCTCCAAAGTTTTACCCACAAAGTCAAAATCGCCCCTGGGCCCATATGGTCAAAACCCGAGGTTCGAACCAAAATCCGATTACCCATTCCCCCTGCCCAGGCTATAAAATCCCTCTCCCCCTGCCCAGGCTCAAAGGCCTTCGCGTTCGCGATAGCAGGTCCGCGTTCACGAAGGGAAACACCCCCAAAGCTTTGCGTTCACATGCTGTGTCTCGCGTTTGCGTAGAAGGAGATTTCCTTCAGCCTGACTAGCCCTTCGCGTTCGCGAGAGTCCTTCCGCGAAAGCGAAAAACAACACACCAGAACACCAGAAATTGAAAACCTGCAAATTTTCTAAGTTTAAAAACCTTTCGAGACCTATCCGAAACTCACCCAAGCCCTCGGAGCTCCAAACCAAACATGTACACTACCTCAAAAACACCCTACGGACTTACTCGTACGATCAAATTTCCAAATAACATCAACAACTATGAATTTAGCATCAAAATCATGAAATCACTCAAGAACTTCAAATTTTCCAATTTTCTCAAATACGGTCTGATTCACGTCATTTCATGTCCGTTTCTTACCAAATTTCACAGACTCGACTTAAACCACATATAAAACCTGTATCGGGCTTCGAAACCAGAATACGGACCCGATACCATCAACTTTTAAACACATTTCATTTTCAAAAACTCATAAATATTCCAGAAAATAATTTTCTTCAAAAATTCATTTCTCGGGCTTAGGACCTCGGAATTTAATTCCGGGCATACGCCCAAGTCCCATATTTTCCTACGGACCCTCCGGGACCGTCAAATTATGGGTCCGAGTCCGTTTACTCAAAATATTGACCGAAGTCAACTTAAATTCTTTTTAAAGTCAAGGTTCATCATTTTTCACAAATTTCACATAATGGCTTTCCGGCTATGTGCCCGGGATGTGCACGTAATTCAAGGTGATGCTGAAAGAGGTTTTTAAGGCCTCAGAACGCAGAATTTATTTCTAAAACAAGTGATGACCCCTTTTGGGTCATCACATAATTCTCACAAATAAGACAAGTAGAGGGGGACTATGTTGATCATTTTAACAGCTTGTTTGGATGGTTGTTACTTGTTGTATTCCATTATATTGTTGCTTTATATATAATATTTATTTTAATTATTACTTTATTTTATTATATCGTAATCCGTTGTTACGTAACAATGAAAAGTGTCGCTTTATGAAATGATCGATTTGGTGTGGTCGCATCGTTTCCTTATTTTTTTCTCTCATCTTGCCCTTTTTTATTATTAAATAATCTTATTTTATACTTTACTCTACCTTTTTATATAACTAGTTTTTCCGTACGTGCGTTGCATGTGTATATCGACTCATGTATTACACAATTTAGTAAAATAAGGTCAATAGAATAAAATTTTAAATAAATAATTATACATGATCGAATAAAGTACAATTTTCTAGGATTGATCTATGTGGATCGTCGTATAGCAACCTCTTTACAAGAATAAAACACAAATTCCTACAAAGGTCATGAGCAAAGTAATAGATGCATGTCATTTTTCACTTATTTTGATTTCATGAGGTACAAACATATAATGAAGCGTATCTCAGCTAATACTTTGTCATAGACCATATTTCGAATGTATATCCTTTCATCCATTTCTACTGCCGACACTGATATCTGTCCTGAGAGCTAGTGAAAGTAAATAAATCGTATGAGAAAATTTATTGTGATAATTATAATTCAATATTAGGAATTGTTCGCCCATGTACTGTATTTATTATAAATGCAAAATATATAGGTGTCACACCTCCTTTTTCCGTCCCCGCAAGGGGTGAAGGAGTTTTTCCAATTAAAGGTCAATCGAAACGGGATTTGTTTATTTATTTTAGAGTCGCCACTTGGGAGATTTAGGGTGTCCCAAGTCACCAATTTAATCCCGAATCGAGGAAAAGAATGACTCTGTATTACAGTCCGCGAACCAGAAATCTGGATAAGGAATTCTGTTAACCCGAGAGAAGGTGTTAGGCATTCCCGAGTTCCGTGGTTCTAGCACGGTCGCTCAACTGTCATATTCGGTTTGTTTATCTGATTTTATACAATTATGAGCTCATGTGCAAGTTTTAACTCTTTACCGCTTTTATTATTATATTTTAAAAGAATGTGAACATCGTTTAAAAAACATGTCTTTGGATTGCGTCACATGAAATGCACCCGCAATCCGGAACACATTTTTATTCAGTGTTTTGGGATTTGGATTTGGGTCGCATGAAATGCACACCCGAGTTTAAGAAGGTAAGATTATTAAATGCGCGCCTAAAGCGATTAGCGTATTATTATTTTGGGTAAGGCCGTGGAGTTCGCTAAGCGGCCGATCCCGAGTTCTAAGTAATTAACACATACATTTTTGTGAGGGCCCCGCAATCTGTGTGTTTTATTTGGCGAGGCTCGTCTCATTTTTATTTAAAAGGATAAACCTACAGTGACTACATTTTTTCTATTAAGTTTGTTTCTAAAATAAAGGGAGGAATCCTAATTAATAATACTTCTTAACTCATGTTGCAATTAACCTTAACTAATTATCCACAATCATTCAAATATCCAATTATCAACAAATGTAAGTCCAGAATCAATTTCCGAACTTATTTCCTTTAACAGAGTTAATCAACAAAACTATTCTAGGCTAATTAGTGTTAAGCAAATCCAACAGTCAAATTATACCTCCAGTTTTGAACTAACTCACAATTGTTATTACTAAGTACAAAACAGTATGGCTCCGGGATTGCACTGCCGATTATTAGGACGAGTGAGGACTGTGAATCACAAGATTGATTTATGTTTTGAATAACTTCTGATTTTTAAAGCTTAACTACACTAAATGAAATTAAATTACTACATGTCTTAACAAACTATCAAATGTCCCGAACAGTCCATGAGTTCGACAGTCCGAACCAATCTAAATCATTGTAAAATAATTTTAATTATATTCCAAACTACTACAATCCATTATGACAAAATACGGCAAGAACTAAAGTTTTCAATGAAGTTATATTTCCATTTTGTCATTTCATTTTCAAATGGACAGCTACATGGTTTGAGATTTAGGACATGTACCTGGAAATGGCAATACAAGAAGAAAAGAAGGAGGAGTCAGCAACAGTAATAACACAGCAACGCAATAGCAACCCAATAGCATCAATTCAAACCAGGTTCGAGGCCCGGGAAAATTTGAAGAAAAACAAAAAAAACTCAATAGAACAAACCCAAAAGTTTGTAAAAGACTAAGCAGCAACAACCCACACCACCACAAACAGACTCAACCACGCGTGTATTAAATCTGAAACTAAACTCCTCTCTCACTTTGTTTTTGTTTTCTCTTTTTAAACTCTCCAACCTCTCTTAGGATTTTCAGAATGTCTTCCTCTCTCCAAAAATAATCCTCTCTCAAAAACTTGCCTAAAAAAATGTCCTCCTTTTTCTATGTCAAAATGACTTTATTTATAACCAACACTCTTACCTTGAACCACTAACCCGAAATATTCCCCTAATTGCATGTCTTGCCCCCACTACTTAATGTTTTTCTTATTTAATTCCCTTGTCCCCCATGCCTACATGTTTTGCCCCCCACTATATTAAACAACTACATTATTCCCCACTAACTTATGTCTATTATATCAACCCCTCACTACCTCATGTCTTGTCCTCCACCATGTACTATTTTAATATTATTAATACCTAGTGGACGGAGCACTCAGATTAAATAATTGTTCAAATTTTCAATTCCAAAAATACTCCTCCGACCTTACTGAAATTACCATTTTACCCCTGAAAGTACTGCAATTTACCAATCTACCCCCATCAGCTATAACCAATTCACCTAATCAATTCCAACCAAAATACAACAAATATAACCAATTCTTAAACAAATTCAATCAACAAATCCCATGAACACAGATTGAATCATACAACATCAGATTAATGGGAATAAGTTAACCATATTGGGAACCAATCCTGGTTAACTCAGACAAAAAATGAATGAGCAAGGAGACAACAATATTAACAACAAAAGTAAACTGAAACAACATGAATCACAATTAACTGAATCGAAATGCAAACTGGAATCATATGATGAACAACAAAGAGCAGGAAACCAAACAATACACCAAACGAAACCATTTGAACCAATAGCAATAATAAACATTTATGGGAATAGCCACAGTTTTATACAAGACTGATTGAACTTCCTAACTTGAAATATGCAACGATACAAAGAAAAAGAAAAAATTAGAATAAACCAAACATTTAATTTTGCACGGAACGAGAATTGAGCAGAAGATGAATGAAAGCTAACAACAACACAAAAAAGACTGGAATCGTACCATATTAAAGGGATTGGGTTCGAATGGGAACCTCGACGCACTGCAACTCGACGACCTCGACTGCGTATGAACTGTTTCGACAACCCCGACCAAAGCTCGAACAAACGAGATGGTTGGCTCTTATCTTGGACTGGAGGCGACAGGCTCCGGCGACCCTACTGGATGACGACATATTGTCGTGGTGGAGCTGGGTGTTGAAGGAGACGACGAGGAGTGGGGTGTGGCTATTGTTCGCTGGACGAAGCAGAAGCCGATGAGGCTCGTTTGGACGTGGACTGAGTGGTCGTTTGGGCGGAGAAGATGAAGCAAACCCAATGTCCATGGCTGGAGCTCGACGAAGCAAGAGGCTGGGGTGCTGGTCGTCGCCACTAGTCGACGAGGAAGGCAGCCATGGGAGCTCGAGCTCGAGCTCAACCATGAAGAAAAAAGCAGCCTGCTTGGCTTTTGTTTGGAGGTGTTGTGCAGGGTTATGGGCGGCGAGGACGAGAGCTAGGAAGGTTTGTTGGCGGAGCTGCTGGTCATTTGGAGACAACGAAACGCACGCGTCGAAATTGCGCGCAGCAGCAGCTCACGTCGACGAACTTATGGTCGTCCATGGCGGGGCTGTGCGACGTGGTCGTGGTGTTGGTCCAGTGGTCGTGAAGACTGTGCGTTCGAGCTGGAGATGGTGAAGGAGAAGAGGAGGCAGCCATGGTTGGGGAGCTTGGGGGGTTGTTCATGGTGAGGGTGAAGAGAAAGAGAGGGGGGGCAGATGGGTTTAGGTTTAGGTTTAGGAAAAATGAAGTGAAGATTAGGAGGGGTTAGGTCATTTGGGGTTATGGGGCAGACCGGGTCGGGTCGACCAGGTGGGTCTTTGGGTTGGATAAGGGGTTATTTAGTTTGGGTAGAGGTGTTTTGGGCCTAGGTTCAAAATTGAGGAAGAGGCCCAATTCTGATTTTTCTTTATTTTTAGCTCTCTTTTCTTTTACTTTCTAATTAATAAAACTAAAATTCTAAATTAAGTTATAAACTAAATTAACTTATCAAAAATACTAACTAATTCCCAGCAACATTTATCATACATAATTAAACACCCATTAAAACAAAATTGCACAATTTTGACATTGAATGCTAAAAATGCAAACGATGTATATTTTTGTAATTTTCATTCTTGTAAAACAAACTTAATTACTTCTAATTATAGAATTAAATCCTAAATGCAAAGGCGACATATTTTTGTATTTTTTATTAATTTAACAAATAAACATGCATGGACAAATACAAATAATTATTCTAAAATGCCGCAAAAATTCTCAAAATTGCACACAAAGGAAAATCGTTTTATTTTTGAATTTTTTGGGAGTAATTCTTTCATAGGGCAAATTCACATGCTTACAGCTGCCCCTCTTTGTCCGAAGACACGAAGAGTTTTCGTGCAAAGATAAAGTGAGCGATTTTTGCCCATCCGAGTACTCCGTGTGAAGCATTTTTTGAAAAAGATTTAAACTGAAACTTTGCTTCAAAGGTTTCCTACATATCCCTGGCTAGAAGGGAATCAGGATAATGTAGTTCAGGAAATTTTTGTAGCTGGGACTACCATGGGACTGCAATGTTACTGCTGTTGCATGTTGTTATTATTGCTTACCGATCTCCTTATTACACCGTGCTTAAAAGAAAAATCAAGAAGCTAGGCTAGACTACGGATTACAAGATCCCATCTATCTTCCATTTGTTCTTGATGCCTTGCTTTCTTGTCGGCTTGCGTCTATTTCGGTGCTTCTTTCTTCCGAGAACTGACGGGGATGACACCGACCTTTTGCTTCTCTGAATACCAATTCTCACTGTCTGGTTTGGTCCGCTGGGGATATGGCTTCCTTCATTAAGCTTTTCGGTGGTTCCTCTGGGGATATGGCTTTCTTCATCAGATTTGTTATGTTGGGCATAATTTAATGTTCACACGCCGCTTCTTTCAAGATGCGTCTTTTCTTCCTTTTGACTCATGCGCTTGAATTTGTGCTGGGACCTCTTGTTGCAACCTTCTGCTTTCCGGTGAGTTGCTGGTTTCAAGACCTGAAATGTAAGGACTGAAAAATATTCCTCTTGTTATACAGGTGGGCGCCTAAAAACATGAAAAGTATTCCTCTTATTATACAGGTGGGCGCCTATTTATCTAAAAACATGAAAGTATTCCTCTTGTTATACAGGTGGGCGCCTATTTATCTAAAACATGAAAGTATTCCTCTCGTTATACAGGTGGGCGCCTATTTATCTAAAACATGAAAGTATTCCTCTCGTTATACAGGTGGGCGCCTATTTATCTAACAACATGAAAGTATTCCTCTTGTTATACAGGTGGGCGCCTATTTATCTAAAAACATGAAAAGTATTCCTCTTGTATACAGGTGGGCGCCTAAACATGAAAGTATTCCTCTTGTTATACAGGTGGGCGCCTAAACATGAAAAGTATTCCTCTCGTTATACAGGTGGGCGCCTATTTATCTAAAAACATGAAAGTATTCCTCTCGTTATACAGGTGGGCGCCTATTTATCTAAAATATGAAAGTATTCCTCTTGTTATACAGGTGGGTGCCTATTTATCTAACAACATGAAAGTATTCCTCTCGTTATACAGGTGGGCGCCTATTTATCTAAAAACATGAAAAGTATTCCTCTTGTTATACAGGTGGGCGCCTATCTATCTAAAAACATGAAAATATTCCTCTCGTTATACAGGTGGACGCCTATTTATCTAAAAACATGAAAGTATTCCTCTCGTTATACAGGTGGGCGCTTATTTATCTAAAAACATGAAAGTATTCCTCTTGTTATACAGGTGGGCGCCTATTTATCTAAAAACATGAAAATATTCCTCTCGTTATACAGGTGGACGCCTATTTATCTAAAAACAAGAAAAGTACTCCTCTCGTTATACAGGTGGGCGCCTATTTATAAAAAAACATGAAAAGTATTCCTCTCGTTATACAGGTAGGCGCCTATTTATCTAAAAACATGAAAGTATTCCTCTTGTTATACAGGTGGGCGCCTATCTATCTAAAAACATGAAAGTATTTGAATTTGTTTCCTCGTTCCTCCGAGAAAATTTCCGACAACGGCAAAAAAAATTCTGCCCTAGTTTGGGTGACCTTCCTTGTGGCGTGTCTTTCTGCCATCATCAACCTTTATTTTCCTGTAGAAACCAAATAAAACCTTGTTAGTTCAAAACATGGTGAGTGATCGTGTCATTCCTGCTGGGGGATGGTTTTTCCTTTCCCTTTCCCTTGCTCTGCGCTCCCAAAACTGGTTGGGGATAACGTTACTTGCTGGGGATGATATTTCTGCTGGGGATGAATTTTCCTTTTCTTCCTTCCCCACTCTGTGTTGTCCGACCCTCTTGGAACTTGGTCGAAACTCTGTCGAGGATGCTTCTACATCTCGATGATCTGCTGGGGATAACACTGCAAACCGCTGAGTAACACTGCTGGGGAGAACACTGCTGAGGATAACTCTGCTGAGCAAAATATGTTTTCTTACTCCTTCCAAGACTACTTCCTTTAAGTAGGATGTTTCATTCCTCTGCAAAATGTTTCCTTTTGCAAAACTGGTCTTTCTCTTTTCTTTTCTTCTCTTTTTTTTTATTTCTTTTTATTTTTATTATTAGTATTTTTTTTCTTTGTTTTGTTATCTTCCTCCTTCGAAGACTACCTCCCTTAAAACTCGTTTTGTCTTACCCCAAAAACTGTTGGGGATACCGATTTTCACCAAGCTTGTGTTAGACTTCTCGAAAATTTTCGAAATGAACAAAAATTTTCTGCCCTAGTTTGACAATCTTTCTTGCGGCGCATCTTTCTGTCATCGGTAGCATTCCCTGTCCCTGCTTCAAATCAAAGAAAATTTGGTCAGTTTGAATGTGGTGGTTGGTTGTGATACTCTTGTTGGGGGTGCCATCAACCATTCTCCATCTATGCGTTGTCTGTCCATCTTGAAGCTTGGGCTGATACCTTCCGCCCTTCTTGATGATTCATTATTCCCGAACCTCTTAACCATTTTCCCGGTCTCCTTATCTGACCTCACGCATTTTCATGACAGCTGATGTAGCTTGAAGATCGTGCATGTTCATTGATTAACCATTTTCTCTGTCTATTCGTGTCACTGAAATAACCTTTTCTACTGGGGATATCCCTCTTCTTTTGTGGCATAGCTCGAAAACTGGCATTTCCACGACCTTTTAGTCTCATATGAATTTCCCAAATCATGCCCATTGCTCTCCGCGTTGTTCTTTCTTGATTTGTCCACGGGCCTTGGCCTTGAGGTCTATAACCTTTGATTTTGGCGGGGATATCCCTCTTGACACTCGTCCATCCTTTTGTAAATCTCCTCTTGCTGGGGGGATATCTTTCTTGACACTGGCCTCGCGCTTGTTCCTTGCTGACTATACCACTGGGATGTACTAGTCAGATCTCGACTTGCATAATTGGAAAGCTGATGGTAGATTTTGAAGTCATTTCTCACTTGTTCTGACCAAACAGACTCTATTGGGGAATTTTTCTATGAAAGGAGAAAGATAAACAAAAAGGGAAACGAATAAAAGACAAAGGAAAAAGACGACTCTTTAACAAGAGAAACTATAAATAAAAACCTATCAAACGCAGATACCGACTCTAATGGTCATGACATGCACATGTGGCCTATCCTCTGCCGTCAATCGTCTTTCAAGATCTTCATTTGGCGATTCCCCATATTATTCTTAATCTTATTCGACTTGTAGTGCCCGAAGGGTTTTCACTATCAAGCCTCTCTCATTTTGGTTTTTCTCTCAGTTTTCATCGCCTTATGGTGCCCGTAAAGATCTTCACTGATAAGACACTCTCATTTGTATTACTTTCCAGCTGGGGATTGGGGTGTTACCCACAAGACTCTCTTTTATTTCTTTTCTGTTGGGGATCAGAGTCCTTTTTGCTATGTATCAGAGTGTTATGTTCACCGGTAAGACTCTCATTTGTCTGACTTGACATCTTTTGAAGACTGATCAGAAGGTCTTTCTTTGGACCGTAATGTGGGGTTTTGGATAGGATAGAAAGAAAGGGTATTAAATGCTCAAAAACAAATCAATTTGGGGTTCAAAATTACAACATTCGAAACCATATTTGTTTACAACAAGCGCAACCCTTGCCCCAGTTTCCTGCTTGGGGATTTTTTTATACTATGTTGCATTATGCACACTATGCACATTATGACCGAGCCGTGAGGCGCCTACGTATCCTCTTTGAGGAATCAGGTCAAACGTAGTTCCCAATTCCTCTTTTTTCATTTACCTATTATTTTCTTTTCCTTTCTTTCTTTTTCTCATTTCTCCTTTCTCCTTTCTCTTTTGTCGTTTTATTGTTTTCATTTCTTTCTTTCTTTTTCTTTTCTTTTTCTTTACCTTCCATGCTTGTGTTTTCTAGTCGTTGCTACTGATTCCGAACGAGGGGTACGAAAGAAAAACAATAAGGCTCAAAAGGGTTAACGAAGGATAACGTGTTTAGATAGCAGAATAAAATGCCTTCGTCATTCCAATCTTCAAAATATGTCAAGTGTAAACAACACAAAAGATTTGTAGCCTCTTCTGATGGTGCTGGACTTGACAATTATATTCACACATTTGCTTGTTCATTTGTCACCTCTAAAGCACTGTTGGGCAACACTCTCACTCTCATTATCATGAACGACCCTCATGTCAATTTGGTGAATCTTGCCTTTAACGGTTTTCTTTATATTTTACTTGCCCCAGTTCCACATGACTCGAGCTCCGAATAATCTCAAACCGTCCTTATTTCCTTTAAATGTTTCGATCACCTTTCCAGGGTTTTATGATTAACTTTTAAGATTAGGCCCAAACTGTGTGCGCATGTCATATCACTATAATCGGCGCTGAACAAAATGATAAAAGAACTAAACAAAAAGATGACTGGAAATAATAAAAGACTGAATTTTGCATTAGACTAACGGTGAAATGGTTTGAATAACAAAACAAACAAAAACAAACCAGAATAAAATCCCAAAACAAACCTGGACAAAACTACACAAACCGCTATGACAAAAATGGAAAGATAAGAGGATTTGACACAAGACAATGTCCGGACTACAACCCTACAAATAACCCAGACAACAGAAATGATAACAAAATGAACGACCAAAAGCTCTACTCTGGCGGACCAAGGAATGGAGCGTCTTTCCAATTACCAAGCTCGGCATCTTAGCCACTGAATTCGGCATCAACCTTACTGGGATCTCCACCAACTTTCGTCTCACTGTTCTTAACAAATTGCTTTTGGGTTCCCTTTGCGGGCTTGTTCTTAAGAACAACCTCTGATAGCACTGAAAACTTTGCCATGCGCGGACCTCCGAGGATCTCAGAAGAATTCTCATACTCCTTTTAAAAACAAGTCATATTCAACCTATGCATCTCACTTCGAATAGGCGATGGACTTGGGCTAGTGTCTGTGGCATCCGGATTTTGCACGACAATGTCACCTGCATCAATAAGCTTCTGAATTGCTTCCTTCAGCTTCCAACATTTCTCTGTGTCATGCCCCGGTGCATCTGAGCAATATGCGCACCTTCTAGAAAAATCAAGCTTCTTTGACAGAGGGTTTGGCATGTTTATATGAATCGGCTTCAACATGTCCAATTGCTTCAACTTTTGGAGCAAACCGGCATATGATCCTCCAATAGGGGTGAAAGCCTTTCTTTTTTTTCAGCAACCTCTCATTCTTGAATGCTTGATTGGGCCGGAAACCTGATCCATATGGCTTTCGGTAGGCTTGTGAGGGTGGATAGGCATTTTGTGGAGCTGGGTATTGGGAAAGCGAAGCATGTCTTTGGGAGTCTCGTGGAGAGAAGTAGCGTTGACGAGTGGGAGTAGTGTTGACGAGTGATGGAGCTACTCGGGTGGCTGGGAAAGCTATCATAAGTGGGTTGGGATGGAGAGTATGGGGGATCATCCGTTATGGTGTTGGGTGCTTGGGTAAGGACATATTTCAGGAAGCTAGGTGGTGGCGGGGGTGGTGCTTTCCGAGCCATCCACGCCCGATACATGTCTGCCACATGCTGTCTCAGCATTTTCACTTCTTCTACCAACCCGTTGTTCCGTTCGACCAGTTTTTGTCGGTCATCGGTACCGACCCACTCGGTTCTGAGGTTCTGTGTCATTGTCCTTTTTTGCTTTGCAGGGAGGAGTTACCACAACCAACCACTTTTCTATATATGAACACAACAAAGTGAAGCCATCACGTTAGTGTTAGGGCATTTAACAGATAATCATATATCAGAGATGCAATGCACCTAAGCAGTTAAACCGTTCTATCATGCATTCACTTCAGTTACGTGCATCGTTCCGGCTTCTTGTAATTGTGCCCCTTTGAAAATCTCTCGCGCTTTCCTTTATTTTTCTTTCTCTTTTTTTTTTCTATTATTCCTTTTTTTTTCTTCAGTGGTGGTCGAATCTTATGGAGATTGCCTACGTATCATGACCCCGCATGAATCAGACCTTGCGTAGTTCGGCCAATTTTTTTTTTTTTTTGGAATTATCAATTTTCATAATAAAACAAACTGGGTTTCAAAGGTTTAAAGATGACCTACAAACTCGAAAATCAAACAACCCACATATTTTAATCAAAAGATTTACAAACTCAAAAACAAACGGCCAGCTTCCTTTCTCCGTTTGACAAATGCAACCAAACGGTTATTTTTGCAAATGTGGCCCCTTCCAAATTTCACATGAATTTTGAGGCGGGGGGGGGGGGGGATTATTTTATGACACTTTACAAACTTGTCTGTTCTTTTACGAAAATAGCCTTACGACAACTGAAAGATACTCTAAGGCTATTTCGGCAAGAACGGTTTAAGACATTGCCGAAGCTGGCTCGGCTTATCTTGACTAAAAATCCAAACAGTATTCACCTGGCCGCTGACTCTTTGTTTTTTTTTAAATTAAAATAAAAGACCTGGTGTTGCAAACACAGCCTTTCAACGTCTCGGGGATACAGATTTTAAGGCTGCGTTAGCTAACCGGCCAAAATCCTAAAAAATGACCCAAGGTGGCTGTTTATACAAAGTCAGCATTTCGGCGTCCCTTTCGGGAACATTCGGCTATTTTTGACAAAAACAGCATCGCCTGACTTATTTGTGACTCTTTTTATTGTTTTTCAAAATAGAAGACCCGATATTGCAAACACGGCCTTTCAACGCCTCGGGGACGTAAATTTTTAAGGCTGTGTGGGTCAATCGGTCAAAATCTAAAAAAGACCCAAAGGTGGCTGTTTATACAAAGTCAGCCTTCCGGCGTCCCTTTCGGGAACATTCGGCTATTTTTGACAAAAATAGCATCACCAGACTTATTTATGACTCTTTCTCTTGTTTTTCAAAATAGGAAACCCGATATAGCAAACACGACCTTTCAACACCTCGGGGATGTAAATTTTTAAGGCTGTGTGGGTCAATCGGTCAAAATCTAAAAAACATGACCCAAAGGTGGCTGTTTATGCAAAGTCAGCCTTCCGGCGTCCCTTTCGGGAACATTCGACTATGTTTTGACAAAACAGCGCCACCCGACATATTTATGACCTTTTCTTGTTTTTCAAAATAGAAAACTCAATATTGCAAACACGGCCTTTCAGCGCCTCGGGGACGAAGATTTTTAAGGCTGTGTGGGTCAACTGGACCAAATCTAAAAAAATGACCCAAAGGTGGCTGTTTATGCAAAGTCAGCCTTCCGGCATCCCTTTCGGGAACATTCGGTTATGTTTTGACAGAACAGCGTCACCCGACTTCTTTATGATGAAATTAAAATTTGACATATTTTTTGGCTATTTTAGCAAAAGGGGAGGTTGGACATCACCCGACTTATTTATGACAAAATTAAAATTTTGACATGTTTTTTTTTAGCAAAAGGGGAAGTTGGACCCGATTAGGGCTGCCTACGTATCTCATATCCGGTGAGAATCAAACCAGCGTAGTTCGCCAATAAAACAAATTATATTTTTTTTTTTAAAAAAAAAACAAGACTCTTTTTCATTTTCATTTTTGGTATTTCATAAGCAAATAACAAAACCACTTTCAAAGCACGACTCTTTCATTTTCTTTTTGGGCATTGCAAATAAAAAAATTATTTTTTAAAAAAAAAACAAGACTTTTTCATATTCATTTTTCATGGCAAGACAAACTATTTTCCTTTTCTATTTTTTGAAAACAAGACAGAATAACGACTCTTTTTTCTTATTTTCATTTTCAACAAACAATAAAACAACATATTCCCAAACTAAAATAAAGACTCTTTTCTTTTTCTTTTTCTGCGAACAATTTCCAAAAATAAAGCCTCTTTTTTCTATTTTTCTTTTGCTTTTAGTAAAACAAACTACTAAAAATAAAATATTTTTTTTTTAAATTTCGGCAAAGTTTCGACACTATTTGGACATTGCTATTTTTTCAAAGCAGAAGATTAACCCTATACACTGCTATTTTTCTTTCTTTCTCTTTTTTTCAAATTTTCCCAATATTCAAAACCGGTCAGCATGCAAGTTCGAAGCAAATTAAATGCGCCAACAAACAAGATACAACAGGATGGTCTTTTTTGTTTCAGGTTGCTTTTCCTAGACGGACCCAACCCCTGTGTTGAGTCCCCTAAGTCAAAAATGCACATGATGCAGATAAGCCTTCCTACTAGGGATCCGACATGAAGTTGAGTTATTCTAGGTTCAGAACCTGGGTGTTTGTTCTAGACCTGGTTTACCCGAGCGGACAGCTCGAGCCGAGGGGGAGGCAGCAATCCGGGAATACAGAAGCTTCGCCGGCTTTACAACTTATCCAAACCTCATTCTAAATTGGGATTTGACACTATACAGAAAAGAAGTCGGACGAAGTACACCCTTCTTCGTGATTCAGAAGACTCAGAGAGGAGATGGGTTTCGACACATTTTATATACAGTTCACATAATATTAAAGGGGTAAAAAGCAATCAATTAGCACATTAGGCACATATCATGTAACAAAATCAAACAAAGCCAAATACAACAATTATTCCAAGCTCGAATTCTGAACCCTGAACAAAACGTTCTGGGTTATTTGTCCCCAGCAGAGTCGCCAGAGCTGTCACACCTCCTTTTTCCGTCCCCGCAAGGGGTGAAGGAGTTTTTCCAATTAAAGGACAATCGAAACGGGATTTGTTTATTTATTTCAGAGTCGCCACTTGGGAGATTTAGGGTGTCCTAAGTCACCAATTTAATCCCGAATCGAGGAAAAGAATGACTCTGTATTACAGTCCGCGAACCAGAAATCTGGATAAGGAATTCTGTTAACCCGGGAGAAGGTGTTAGGCATTCCCGAGTTCCGTGGTTCTAGCACGGTTGCTCAACTGTCATATTCGGCTTGTTTATCTGATTTTATACAATTATGAGCTCATGTGCAAGTTTTAACTCTTTACCGCTTTTATTATTATATTTTAAAAGAATGTGAACATCGTTTAAAAAATATGTCTTTGAATTGCGTCACATGAAATGCACCCGCAATCCGGAACACATTTTTATTCAGTGTTTTGGGATTTGGATTTGGGTCGCATGAAATGCACACCCGAGTTTAAGAAGGTAAGATTATTAAAATGCGCGCCTAAAGTGATTAGCGTATTATTATTTTGGGTAAGGCCGTGGAGTTCGCTAAGCGGCCGATCCCGAGTTCTAAGTAATTAACACATACATTTTTGTGAGGGCCCCGCAATCTGTGTGTTTTATTTGGCGAGGCTCGTCTCATTTTTATTTAAAAGGATAAACCTACAGTGACTACATTTTTTCTATTAAGTTTGTTTCTAAAATAAAGGGAGGAATCCTAGTTAATAATACTTCCCAACTCATGTTGCAATTAACCTTAACTAATTATCCACAATCATTCAAATATCCAATTATCAACAAATGCAAGTCCAGAATCAATTTCCGAACTTATTTCCTTTAACAGAGTTAATCAACAAAACTATTCTAGGCTAATTAGTGTTAAGCAAATCCAACAGTCAAATTATACCTCCCGTTTTGAACTAACTCACAATTGTCATTACTAAGTACAAAACAGTATGGCTCCGGGATTGCACTGCCGATTATTAGGACGAGTGAGGACTGTGAATCACAAGATTGCTTTATGTTTTGAATAACTTCTGATTTTTAAAGCTTAACTACACTAAATGAAATTAAATTACCACATGTCTTAACAAACTATCAAATGTCCCGAACGGTCCATGAGTTCGACAGTCCGAACCAATCTAAATCGTTGTAAAACAATTTTAATCACATTCCAAACTACTACAATCCATTATGACAAAATACGGCAAGAACTAAAGCTTTCAATGAAGTTATATTTCCATTTTTTCATTTCATTTTCCAATGGACAGCTACATGGTTTGAGATTCAGGACATATACATGGAAATGGCAATACAAGAAGAAAAGAAGGAGGAGTCAGCAACAGTAATAACACAACAACGCAACAGCTACCCAACAACAGCAATTCAAACCAGATTTGAGGCCCGGGAAAATTTGAAGAAAAACCAAACAAACTCAATAGAACAAACCCAAAAGTTTGTAAAAGACTAAGCAGCAACAACCCACACCACCACAAACAGACTCAACCACGCGTGTATTAAACCCGAAACTAAACTCCTCTCTCACTTTGTTTTTGTTTTCTCTTTTTAAACTCTCCAACCTCTCTTAGGATTTTCAGAATGTCTTTCTCTCTCCAAAAATAATCCTCTCTCAAAAACTTGCCTAAAAATATGTCCTCCTTTTTCTATGTCAAAATGACTTTATTTATAACCAACACTCTTACCTTGAACCACTAACCCGAAATATTCCCCTAATTGCATGCCTTGCCCCCACTACTTAATATTTTTCTTATTTAATTCCCTTGTCCCTCATACCTACATGTTTTGTCCCCCACTATATTAAACAACTACATTATTCCCCACTAACTTATGTCTTGTCCCCCACTATATTAAATAATTATATCAACCCCCCACTACCTCATGTCTTGTCCCCCACCATGTACTATTTTAATATTATTAATGCCTAGTGGACGGAGCACTCAGATTAAATAATTGTTCAAATTTTCAATTCCAAAAATACCCCTCCGACCTTACTGAAATTACCATTTTACTCCTGAAAGTACTGCAATTTACCAATCTACCCCCATCAGCTATAACCAATTCACCTAATCAATTCCAACCAAAATACAACAAATATAACCAATTCCTAAACAAATCAATCAACAAATCCCATGAACACATATTGAATCATACAACATCAGATTAATGGGAATAAGTTAACCATATTGGGAACCAATCCTGGTTAACTCAGACAAAAAATGAATGAGCAAGGAGACAACAATATTAACAACAAAAGTAAACTGAAACAACATGAATCACAATTAACTGAATCGAAATGCAAACTGGAATCATATGATGAACAACAAAGAGCAGGAAACCAAACAATACACCAAACGAAACCATTTGAACCAATAGCAATAATAAACATTTATGGGAATAGCCACAGTTTTATACAAGACTGATTGAACTTCCTAACTTGAAATATGCAACGATACAAAGAAAAAGAAAAAATCAGAATAAACCAAACATTTAATTTTGCACGGAACGAGAATTGAGCAAAAGATGAATGAAAGCTAACAACACCACAAAATAGACTGGAATCGTACCATATTAAAGGGATTGGGTTCGAATGGCAACCTCAACGTACTGCAACTTGACGACCTCGACTGCGTATGAACTGTTTCAACAACCCCGACCAAAGCTCGAACAAACGAGATGGTTGGGTCTCATCTTGGACTGGAGGCGACAGGCTCCGGCGACCCTACTGGACGACGACATATTGTCGTGGTGGAGCTGGGTGTTGAAAGAGACGACGAGGAGTGGGGTGTGGCTGTTGTTCGTTGGACGAAGCAGAAGCCGATGGGGCTCGTTTGGACATGGACTGAGTGGTCGTTTGGGCAGAGAAGATGAAGCAAACACAATGTCCATGGCTAGAGCTCGACGAAGCAAGAGGTTGGGGTGCTGGTCGTCGCCACTGGTCGACGAGGAAGGCAGCCATGGGAGCTCGAGCTCGACGATGAAGAAGAAAGCAGCTTGCTTGGCTTTTGTTTGGAGCTGTTGTGCAGGGTTATGGGCGGCGGGTATAAGAGCTAGGAAGGTTTGTTGGCGGAGTTGCTGGTCGTTTGGAGACGACGAAACGCACGCGTCGAAACTGCGCGCATCAGCAGCTCACGTCGACGAACTTGTGGTCGTCCATGGCGGGGCTGTGCGACGTGGTCGTGGTGTTGGTCCAGTGGTCGTGAGGACTGTGCGTTCGAGCTGGAGATGGTGAAGGAGATGATGAGGCAGCCATGGTTGGGGAGCTTGGGGGGGTTGTTCATGGTGAAGGTGAAGAGAAAGAGAGGGGGGGATGGGTTTAGGTTTAGGTTTAGGAAAAATGAAGTGAAGATTAGGAGGGGTTAGGTCATTTGGGGTTATGGGGCGGACCGGGTCGGGTCGACCCGGTGGGTCTTTGGGGTTGGATAAGGGGTTATTTAGTTTGGGTAGAGGTGTTTTGGGCCTAGGTTCAAAATTGAGGAAGAGGCCCAATTCCGATTTTTCTTTATTTTTTGCTCTCTTTTCTTTTACTTTCTAATTAATAAAACTAAAATTCTAAATTAAGTTATAAACTAAATTAACTTATCAAAAATACTAACTAATTCCTAGCAACATTTATCATACATAATTAAACACCCATTAAAACAAAATTGCACAATTTTGACATTGAATGCTAAAAATGCAAACGATGCATATTTTTGTAATTTTCATTCTTGTAAAACAAACTTAATTACTCCTAATTGTACAATTAAATCCTAAATGCAAAGGCGACATATTTTTGTATTTTTTATTAATTTAACAAATAAACATGCATGGACAAATACAAATAATTATCCTAAAATGCCGCGAAAATTCTCAAAATTGCACACAAAGGAAAATCGTTTTATTTTGAATTTTTTGGGAATAATTCTTTCATAGGGCAAAAATCACGTGCTTACAATATGTACATGAAATTATTTTCCGACGAATTAGATGCCTTTCATATCTAGGGGAGAACATCTATTGCACTAAACATACTTTCAATTTTTTGCTCATTTAAAAAAACCCTTGAAACCAGTATATTTTTTGCTTCTACTTTGATTGTATTTTCTTTGGAGTCTATATTTTTTACTGGTTGAGTCGAGGCAACATATTTTCCCCCCCTTCATAATATTATTTGTAATGATATATATTCTTCAATATAAAATTAAATATAAATATTTTTTTGACAAATAATGTAATGTATGATATATGTTTTTTGTTCTTTATTTTCATTTATTTCTTGATAATATTGGTTACTTTTAACAATATGGATTTTTACTCTTTAAAGTGCTGAAAATTTTAAAAATTTCTTCAAAGGAGTAGTCATGCCAACTCCTCCCTCGCCAACCCCTCACCCCTAAAAACAAAAATCAAAATTCTGCGGGACCTCTAATTTTCTAAGGGGTCGTTTGGTAGGATGCATTAGATAAAATAATGCTTGTATTAGCTTTATGTATTAATAATACCTTGTTTGGTAGACAATTTGAATCTATACATTAGTTATGCAAGCATTAGTTATACATCCTATTTGGTATTATCCTATGCATAACTAATGCATAGAAAACCATGGTATTAGCAATGCAATGGGTTTTAATGCACGTACTAACTTAGTTAAAGACAAAATTGTCCTTCAAAATTTATGCTTGATTAAAATATGCTAGTTATTATATTAATACAAGTTTAAAATAATTCAAATAGTGAGAAATAAAATTATATCTCTAGTAAATAAATAAATACTTAGCATATGTCTTTTTTTATAAATAAATATTTAGTTCTATTTTACAATATAGGTAGACAAATCAAATAATTTTTTTAAACTTTTTCATATAAAAATATTTCTCAACATATGTTTCTTTTAAAAAGTTTGAGTGATGGACTAGTTTTGAGGGTATTTTTGTAAATAAGTAATTCTTTTAGAAATTGTGTTATGCTTTTATACATCAAACCAAACAATGGATAAGAAATATGTCAGCATAACTAATACCAGCATAACTAATGCAAACATAACTAATACCAGCATTACTAATACACCATATTCAAATTATTCTTATGGACCCTACCAAACGACCCCTAAGCAAACCGATAAGAGGAAAAATGATTGTTGTAGTTCCTACCTTTTGAAATGCTTTCAACCAAAACATAGTTTTTTTCTCGTTTGAAAATGCCTCATGTGGCATGAATACATAGGAGGAAAACTTGAGAGTTAGAAAGGCATATATAATTGTTCTTTCGGGGACATTCGAGAAAAGAAAAAGCATATATATGTAATTGTGGTTGAAACATCACATTAGTAAAAGCTAGTAGAGGTAAAGAAATTTTCTTCGCAAAAACCTTGTTATGAATCAGCCTCACGCCAATGTCACATAAGTAGCTATTGGGTGGATCTGTAGTAGATTGTAGGCTGGCTTAAGACGATTATGTTAAAAAGGGTAGTGGATCTGAGTTGGGGTTATGCGAATTGTCTCATATCTCTTCTTCTACTATCTGTGTATCTTTCTCTTATATTCTTAGTTTCAGTATTTTCACCATTAGCCTGCAGTTTGAGTGTTGGTTCGGCTATTAGAAATTGTAATAGATCGTTAGTTCTTATCAATATATTTTGAGATTGTAGCATTTGTAACATTGGTGCTTTCATCCAGAGGACTCCAATGGCAGCGGTGGTACTAGATCAATTTAACGGCACTGGCAACACCGAGTGCTGGATTAATTTTTCGAGCTGAGCGTTACTTCACCTACCTTGGCTTCTCCGAGAAGGACTGGCTACCTCTTCCATCCTTCTACTTTGATGGTGACGCTCTTATTTTGTTTGATCGGTTGTTTCGAAACGAGCAATTTTTTGATTGGAATCATTTTAAGGAGAAATTGAAGCTGCATTTTCGAACACGGACCTTCACAAATTTAGTAACTACAGCAGAAACTTCACAGGCTTGTGTTGACTACGTGAGTCATGCTACATTGGTTCCATCAACGATCTCCGTGTCTCCGATTGCAGCTCTGAGCTATGTCACAAACTCATATGACTTGGATTCTACTTTCAAATGTGGAAACTCAGAGGTGGCCAACGTGTTCGATAAAATGTCCAAAAGAGCAGACGGGTGTGATTCTGTTGAATCGGTATCATCAGTTCCAGCTCTTGAAATTCAGGTTGGTTCAGACTCTATCGAAATTGATCCCATAGATTATATTGATAGTGTCACTACAACTTTAGCAAACAGTGAAGACGAAATGCTTGACCAACTTTCACAAGGAACTAGCACTATTTTGTGGAACCAATTTGCAGACAATGTTTCGTTTTCAATTCCTTTTGATGAATCATCCAGTGTTGAACTACTAAATGCACATGTCTTGTTCCCTGAGATTGAATCTGCTTTAGAAGATAATACCACAAGCCATGTGAACCTGGTTTTTGCTAAAAGTCCTAAGCGAGATACCACTGAACAACTCAGTCAATTTGCCACTATGCTTCTGGATTCTTTTCCTAGCCTGGTCACATGTGGTAACTTCCCTATTTGTCAAATACTCGCTTTGCCTGTTAGTGTCAATTTGGATGATGGTCATATGCTTGATTCTTCTTATTGTTTTCTTGTGAGGGCTTGCACGTATCTCTACTATGTGCCTGAATCAATAATAGGGACTATCCTATTTTGTAGTTGTGGGGACAATTGGTTTGACACAGGGCAAGATTTTCAGGTTGATTCATGTGTGTTTTTATCCGTTGAATCTGAAGTTTTAAGTCCAAATGAGGGTTTCTCGAAGACAAAAGTTGTTACCTGTAACATGGACAATTGGGAAGACAGGCAAACTAAAAGAAGTTTTCTCCTCTTAGGCTGTCACTGTGAATCAACTCTGAAGGTAGATTTTAAAAATATATTGTGGTTCCACCATGATATCAACGCCCATTTAGACTATTGGGGTGAAACTGGGCAGGAGCGCAATCTTTTTGGATTCTTGTTTGAATCAAGCGTGCATGTTAGGGAGGAGAAACTACATAGAGCGCTCCAAGAAATTGTTGAAAGTTACTCAAAGCAGTCACCAAATATTTGGGTCAATAAAGCCGCCAGACTCTTGTTTGCTATGTTTGATCTAGCAAGGTCTACTTTGCTGTATATTATCTTTGATCCTGGTGGGTTTAATACTTCCCTTTGTGCGGAGATCCAGCAACTACTCTTTAGACTAGTGAAATACTTTACTGCAGAAAAGTATGACACCACACAACAGTACATGAAGATGCAGCCCGCAACAAATGTACTTACTGACATATTACAGGAGTGGAAAGCATTAAACTTGAGGAGTGGATATAAGGTAAAGCATCAAGCAGTGCAAGGAGCTGGTTATACATTTTCTGGCGGCAGTGAAAATTGTGTTGTTGCAGGGCATGTTATAACTGAACTCAACTTGGTAATGTTGAAAATCGACTGCAGGTGTGATGGGATTAAGTGGAGAGCGAGCGTCTAAAATTGTTTCTCAGTACTTCATGGATAACTCTCGTGTCGACGGGTTTGAGCATGTTAAAAGGTGTTGCCTGTATTATATTTCAAGTGATTTCAAAATAACTTTTGCTCCTAGCAGCGTTCTTGATGGATTACTCGGCGGCCAATTATTTGACATTATTTCCCACATTGTGGCCTATCATGTGAATATTGCTTTTGATAGAGAAGAAAATGACTCAACTGTGACCACGAAGAATTTCATTTGGGACCCATTTCCAGTAGCTCAAGCTAACACAATTGATCTTTCCCTTCAATCAAGAAATTATACTAAAGAAGAATGGATAGAATGGGGCATTGCTGATACTATTACCATTTTGATAAGCTATTTGCGGATGTTTGCTTATGCATGTATTACATTGACTGAGAATCCGTGCTTATCATTTTCTTATAATCCGTTCCTATTAAATATTTGGACTGATGGGGAAGTTATGGAATGCTCGAAGGAAGAATTTCCAGTACCACGAAAAGGCAGTTTCTCTTTAATCGAGTTCAGGCTTTTGTGGAGGTTCACTACTGGAATGTTTGCATTGGTTCGCTCATTTACCTTATTGCTAATTGCTTCCAAAAGATGGAAGGCAAGTCAGGTCGCTGTGAATGGCAGATTCTGATGGCATTCAAGTTTATAAATTTGTTATTGTCTACTAAGAGCTGCAATGACCAAGGTGATTGGTCCATAACAGGTGCACTAGATCACATATTTTCCTCAAGTCATAAAACATGCCTTGGTATTGAGCTATTTGATTGGGAGGTAGCGAGTATCATTGTTCTTGACTCGAACCTTGAGGACAAGGTTCTTATTGAGGATGAGAGTATTGTTATGAATCAGTCTCAGCCCAATGTCACACAAGTAGCTATTGTGCTGACACGAGCTATTGGGCCGAGAACAAACAATAAGCCCAGGTTAATTTGGGATCCAGGATGAGTAGTAGATTGTGGGCTTAAGACGGTTATGTTAAAAAAGGTAGTGGATCTGAGTTGGGGGTTATGCGAATTGTTGAAGAAAAGTCTGTTCCTCTCTTCTTCTTTCTAAGTCTAAGCTTCTCATTTCTCTTCTTCTACTATCTGTGTATCTTCTCTTATATTCTTAGTTTTAGTATTTTAACCATTAGCCTGCAATTTGAGTGTTGGTTCGGCTACTAGAAATTGTAATAGATCGTTAGTTCTTATCAATATACTTTGAGATTGTAGCATTTGTTACAAACCTCAGCATGGAACAACTAAACTTTAATTCCGGGAAAAACTTTGAAATTTAATTCGCTTACATAGGAATTTTTCTTTTACGTCAAGCGATAAATTAAATAGGAGTATATAAGCACAGAAGAATAACATTGCAATGAACTTCACTACGGCATGAGGCGACCCGACGAAGTAGCATTAGTTAAGATTTTCCAAATCGACTCTTCACCAACAATGTAGGATCCTTTCTCAGTATCAGATTCAAATTAATCCTATACGATCCATGAATCTTTTGATAGGATAACACTCCATCATGTACCACGACCGAACTAAATAATAGATCAAATACAATCCTATTCGATATCCTTTAATTTCCAACCGGTTGCATGTTGTTGGCCAAATTTGCATGTTGTTCCCAAGAAATTAAAGGCGTCTCCCATTTTCACTTTAGTTATGCATTCTTCATTCTCGGTCTTCCTGGAGAAACATTTAATTTAATTCTCAATTTCTATAAAAAGACTTAAGTCAGATAATGGTAGAAAGTACATTTCCCAAAAACTGCTGTAGGGATATTTGGACAAACAAGGTATTGAGTCTCAAATGACATGCCCATACACCCCACAGCAAAATGGGGTTGCAGAATGGAAAAAGAGACATTTATTGGAAGTTATTAGGGCACTTTCCTTTGAGATGAATCTTCAAAAGTCTTTATGGTTTGAAGCAGTGTTAACCTCGCTTTACCTGATTAATAGGGATGCTTTCCGTGGTATTGAAAGGGGCCTGTACAAATATGAAATCCTAATGCTAAAAATTTTATTCTTCTACCTAATTTCTTAATGTATCGAAGTCCTGGGTAGTAAAGAAAAGTTGGATGCTATATTTCCGGTATTGGATTAATCACAAGACAGTAAGAAAAGCACTTGGCCAGCAGTTAGTTATTCGTATGTGTTTTTCGGCAATTTCCTATTTCGTGATCAAGCAAGACGATTGGTTAATCACCTGGTTTGGGAGCGTTGGTCATACCTTACATTGTTCTTTCGGATGAATGTAAATGAACTTATATGATGTAAACGTACTACTTGAAAATATAAAGAAGAAGCTTTATTCGTGTATAGGTTAATTAATGCAGGTTTCAGTTTACTGGGTTCTCAAGTAGAGATGCTTTCTCAATAACAAAAGCTGTCATCGTTTCAGTAACTTCTCTCAACCAAAGCAACGTTAGAAATTATAGGCATTCTTCTTAATTACTTTTTTTTTTTAAAATGGGGTTCTTAAGTAATTAAGAAGGGTATTGTAAAAGCTTCCACCGTTTCATCAAATACTCTTGAGAGGCGGTGGTTTACCCTGCGGCGGATGTCAACGGTTCGAGTCCGCTTATCTCCAAAATCATAGATGTGCTTGAAGCACATGGAAACTGCTTTTTCAATGATATCGAAGCATTTTTGCAAGGCAACGTTAGAAATTTTAGGTGTCTTTTATGGTTTTATTAAACGCAATAGGGTACTTAATTAGAAAATTAAGGAGGGCATTTTAGTAATTTAACTTTTAAGTTTGAGGTTCCCACTTTTAATATATAGTATAGATAGATAGATATAGATAAATAGAGAAACGTATGGTTATGTAGTCCCATGTTGAAGTAATTCGTTGGTTTAACTATTGTTATAATAGCATGCCCTTGTATTCATGTAGCATGTATGGTAGTTTCTACCTAATTATACATTAACAATGAGTCCTTTTTCAAAGACTTATATTCCCGAATAAAGTCTACGCTAATTAACATTCGATTTTTAAAAAAAAAATATCTCTAACGAATAGTCTGTTTATTACTGGACAAATATACAGAAATAAGAATATTGACCTATGGAGCCAATTGTATATTTTTACTATAATCGTGAAGGAGTGATCTAACTCGATTGATCCATTTCAAAAGATGATTGTGCACTCCAATACTTTGATAAGTTAAACAATTTTTTGTGTGTGTGATGCTGCTTAGTACTTTTGATTTATTGGATATTAGTTCTTGACTAATTTTTCATAGAATTAGAATATTCTCAATTTTGAAAGTGTCCAAACTTGCTAATTTGCGTAACTTTTGTGCGTACAAAAGTACTTTTGATAGAAGATTTTTGTGTGAATATTTTTCTTAAAACTTTCTTGTAATAATACTAATATTTATTTGACAAAACTTTTTATTACATGACTTTATATAGACATGCAACAAATAAGAACGATAGGTAAACAGAAGTGAACTTACAAGTAGATTTTCGTTGGAGATTGATGGAAGAAATAGTAGCAGCGCTGGAACTTTGACAATTAAGCACACAAACTTGGTAACTGGTAAGAAAAGTGAAAAAGAGAGACTTTGTTTAGAAAGCCAAGTTAAGAGGCATAATCTAATGCCGTTAATTGAGAATATGAAGGGTCATGAGGAGAGCACTGATTCTTTGCCGAAATTAGCTATGTACAAGCGTAAAGGTTGCAACGGTTCAAAACCTTAGGAACGGTAGTTAATGGTCTTCAAGTTAATTAGGTTAATAACAGGGCAATTAAGTAATTTAACTTTTAATTTAGAGGGTTCCTGCTTTTATAGTAATATAGATAGATAGATAATATTATCTCGTACTTTACTCTTTTTTTATAATATTGCAAATTTATTCTTCATATTATTGGTGCATGACATCATGAAATGACGACAAACAATACAATCTAACCAAATATTGTATATGTCAAAACGATACAATACAATATAATACTATATGATACATCATGAAACGATACATAACAACCATCCAAACAAGCTGCAAGGTGTCACTAGACCTCATAAATTTCAGCAATGATATTGTATATATATTTTAAATTAATTATAAATAATTTAGCAACCTGAATATAAATAAATAATATTAAAAGTTTTTTATGGTGCATTAGTTCAACAATATGCTTAAATTTTCTTACCCCAGGAGTGTTTATTGATCCATTTGGTTCAATTTTGAAAGCTTTCGGTTCAGTATTTTTTTATATTATTATTTAAAATTATATTCTATTAATCAAACTTGTAATTGTGACTGAAACTGAACTTTCAGGTTCAAGCAAAAAAGAAAAAAAATTAAAAGATTAACAAATGAAACCAAAATATTAGTGATATTTCATTTTTAAAATAACTCTTTTTTTGCTTGAACAGGAAAATAGTACAAAGAAAACAGTAGACGTAATATATTAGTATTAGAAGGAAAATATTATATATGAGCCATCAAATTTAAAACAAATATGCTTGCAATCATTATACGCATGATTAGAAAAGTCTCGTGTTTAGACTTGTTAGTTAGAGAGACACTACTTTACCTGAGGTTGAGCAATTATGTTGGAAATCCTTAAACTCGAAGACAGTAAAATAATTATTTTAAAACTCACTAAGGCCTCATTGTTATAAATCCAATGTATTAGGATGTCACTTTCAATGTATGTATAAGTTTTCTTCGTAGGATACACAAGAAACATACTTGGAATAAGAAGAAATTAAAGTTTTTTCTCCCTCTCTACATATATTGTCAACTTTATATTTCATATTGTCACTTTAAGCTTAATTTATTAACACGTTATCAGTACGAGTCTCTAACTACAGGTGTTGAGCTGATTTTCTTTTCGACTCAGTCTGGCAGTACGGCATAAGAAATTCAAATTATATTAGAATTATAAGCAGACAATGAGGTATGTTGCTGACCTCAAGTTATATTTACTTTGATTTTGCTGGTAGGATACAATGCTATCATTAGATAAATTTGGTACACATACTACATAGTAAATTAATCTTTAATCATATATATAGCTCTAAAAGCATGACTATAAAGTAACATTAAAGAAGATGGGATACCGATAGAATAGAATCATTATACACGGCCACGATTCTTCGGTCTTATTCACTTCTAGTTGAATTGCATGATATTTTAATATATGCATGTTGTAAATGTCACGCCCTAACCTTGGGAGGCGTGGCTGACACTCCGTGCCGCACTGGCCCGAGCGAACCACTCTGCAACTCTTTTTTTTTGGCAACTATCATGGCCCAACATGACCACAACTCGTTATGTATAACTATAAGTGGAAAACACGATATCACTGGGCCATTTTTTCTTAAAACATAATTACATATGGGCCGTCAAAGCCTCTGATATACTGTACAATCTGATTCTCTGTCTACAAAGCCTCTAAGATTATTTGACATCAAATGAGACGGGGTACCGGTTTACCCATAAGTCTGTATCAAAATTTTGACACGATGACTCATAGACTCGGCTGCACTCCGAATGAGATGGAGTCTTACCGATCCTTTGCTGAATGCCGATCTCGTCTACTGTGAGGAATCGTCAAACTGATTGTCTATACCTGCAGGCATGAATGCAGCATCCCTAACAAAAGGACGTCAGTACGAATGATGTACTGAGTATATAAGGCAGATAAATAAATAGATAACAGACATGGAAGAAATATAGAGTAAATGACTCAACCTGTAAGTATGGATGACTCTATAAATCATGAAGCATTTATAGTATCATGCATGTGCGTATAAATGTCATGTAATGCATAGTTCTATACGTACATAACATCATCAAGCCTCTGAGGGCATCCCATCATACCATCTCGGCCACTGTGGGCAAATCATCAACGTATACCAGCTGATCAGGTGGTGGTGCATATACAACACTGTAACCTTTTCCCATATCCCATATACATATAATATACGCGTATATAATGCCATCTATATATATATATATATATATATATATATATATATATGAGAAAAGGTTATGGCATTACATATGCACCACCACCTGATCATCGTGTCAGAAGTTTGATACAGACTTATGGGTAGGCCGGTACCCCGTCTCATTTGATGTCAAATAATCTTAGAGGTTTTGTAGACAGAGAATCAGATTGTACAGTATGTTAGAGGCCTTGATGGCCCATATGTATTTATGTTTTAACAAAAATTCGCCCAGTGATACCGTGTTTTTCACTTATAGTTATACATAACGAGGTATGGCCATGTTGGCCCAGGATAGTTGCCAAGAAAAAAAAATAAAAATGAGTTATATAGTGGTTCGCTCGAGCCAGTGCGGCACCGAGTGCCAGCCACGCCTCCCAAGATTGGGGCGTGATAGTAAATTACATTCAATAATGGTTATGGGTTTCTTAGGTAATGCTTGCATTTTTCTTTCATGAAAAAAAAGACTAAAATGTGTTAATTTATCTCATAGGTTTTATACATAAGTTACACCGATTTTTATAGCACGACAGAAAGTAGAGTCCTTCAATAACTTGGCTATTCTCTGACTCTAGAAACAGGTTAATTCCATAAATAAAAGTCACCAGAATGTACATCTTTAATAAAGAGCATTTAAGAATTTAGAAAACCATTCACATAGATGTTTTGACAAATACATTGGTCTATAATAAAAGACTTTACACGTGACTACAATTTACATTAATCTATGCAAATGCTAGCAATTAATTGCATGTTGACGGCTTTGATTTTTTAAGAGAGTATGCTAGCAATTAATTGCATCTTGATGGTCTTTCATTTTATTAAGAGAATATGATCATCATATTTATTTGGATCTCAACATTAGATATATATCTCCAATAAGTTCCAAAGGCATTGGTCTGTGTCACATGTGTTCGTTTCATTAGCAAATGTTGGTTACATAATTATAATAAATATATAACATTTAGAGTGATAATTAATATTCTTAAAGATTCATTATGACTAAGCATTTATGCTTATAACTGCTAAATTAAGTGATAATACGTTCAAAGTATTGTTAGTTATGATTGATTGTTATGATCATTAAAAGTAATAATATTTTCAAATGCTAAATTTATTATTGGTAAAGACGTGTTAGATAATTATTCTCTATGTTACATGCCTCAAATTTGCTTCAGAAGTAGCAATATTTCGGAAGTTGTGTTCACGCATCATTTTGAGTCCTAGTGCATCATGATGATAAGACATTAGGTTTAAGTCCCCACGCATTATGGCTTAACATGATTTTATGAGGGTGAGACATTGTGTTTGAGTCCCAATGCACCACATTAATGATATAATGATGACTACAACAAAATAATATGCTTTTAATGAAGTTTGTCCCTCTAGATCTGCTCCATTCCTTGAAGCGAATCTGATAACAATAAATTAAAGTCTAAAAGAAGGCTAAGTAATTATCGGGGTTGTATTAATATACATGGACGTGGAAATAGACGAAATAATACTCGTCATCATGATTTTAATTATGAATATGGAGAACAATAAGGGTTCTCATATTAAAACTATCCTTCAAAAGGTGAAGGTAATATTTACCATGATGTGGTATGAAAGGACATTGGATACAGAAATATTGTAAACCTGAACATTTTGCCCAACTTTAATCAATCCTCTATCAAAATAAAGGAAAGTAAAGGCATATTTAACCTTACAAAATGATATTAAAGAGGGCAATAAAACAAATATGATAAATGATAAGGAAACACAATAAGCTTATACTGAGAAATCATGAGACATGTTAAGATGATTATAATACATTCCAGAAGTGAATGTGGCCGTATGAAATAAACTCATGAACATTGATACGCTCTTGATTGTTAAAATCTCACAACTCACCTCTAAAGAGGTTTGAGAGAAATAAAGAGGATAAATATTATTATGTGGCCTCATGATTATGTCATTGGTCGTCAAAAATATTTTGCTAGGCGTTATGAAAAATTATTAAAGGGCAAAAGTAAAGCAAGAAACAGGTCTTGCTTTTAATAATTTTGACCATGACAATAATGATAATGACTTTCTTCTAGAAGGAGATGTTTCGTGATATGGATGGTAACAAATATGAATATGATAGATAATTTGCTTTTTGTGCGGCTTGTACTACACAAATAGTATAGTCGAATCATATGCTATAGTAAACTAGGGGGTTACTAATGATTTTATTATTTGGCATGGCCGGTTGGTCCATCTCGGATATAATATGATGCACAAAATAATTGAAAATTCACATAGTATATCATTCATTGAAAAACCAAAAGATTCTTAAAACTAAAGAATTCTCTTATGTTGCATATTCTCAATGTAAAACTGATTATTAGACCATAAATAATTAAAGTGGGGATTGAATCCTTTGCATTTTTGGAACGTATATAAGGTGATATATATAGGCCCATACACTGTCCATGCATGTGAACCATTTAGATATTATATGATTTTGATAAGATGCATCTACAAGATGCTCACATGTGTGCTTGTTGTCAACCCGAAATTTGGCATTCCCGAGGTTGTTAGCTGCATTAATACGATTAAAAGCACAATTTCTAGATTATGTGATTAAGACACTTCGTCTTGCTAGTGAGTTTACTGCACATGCCTTTAATGATTATTGTATATCAACTGGTATAACAATTGAGCATCTGGTTGCTCATGTTCTTACTCAAAATGGTCTAGCAACATCATTGATCAAATAACGTCTCCAATTAATTGCTAGATCAATGCTTATGATAACAAAAAAATTCATCTCAACATGGGGTCATGCTATTTGCATGTAGCAGCTCTTGTATGGATCAGGCTATAAGTTATCATAAAGTCTCCCTATTACAATTGGCTTATGATAAGGAGCCAAATATTTCTCATCTTAGAATATTTGAATGTGATTTATATTTTAATTACTCCACCACAATGCACAAAGATGAGATCTGTTATAGATCTTAATCATACATACCTATTCAGACTTATTAAGTGCTTGTGAAGTAAAAAACAACAAACACACTTAATGATTATGTCACGACCCAAAAATCCCTCCGAAGGAGTCGTCATGGCACCTAGTCTCTAAACTAGGTAAGCCTAACATAAACTGAAATAATGTTGATATTTAATAACTTTAAATTAAATTACTCTGAATAAATTACAATTCTCAAAACCGGTGGTACAAGTTATAAGCCTTTCTAAGAGTAATTATACAAAATAAATACAACACTGTTCTAGAACGAGAAGGAATCAATGAAACGTAAATACAAACGAAGGTGACTCTGAGACCTGCGAATGCAGCAATAGGTTATCATGAGTCTCCACTGTGACAACCCGCACAGCTACTATCGATCAATACCTAGATCTGTACATAAAAATGTACAGAAGTATAGTATGAGCACACCACGGCGGTGCCCAGTAAGTATCAAGACTAACCTCAGTGGGGTAGTGACGAGGAACAATCAGGACACCTACTGGTCAAATGAAATGAACAGGATATGATAATAAAATATCGAGATATAGTTAACAAGGTAATACTAACAGCAGAAAGAAATCAAAATACAAACAGTAGGAACAATAAGGGAGAACACGGGTAATAACGAACGATAACCAAGTAAATCATATAATCAAGTAAATCAGATAACCAAGTAAATCAGATAACCAAGTAAATCAACACTGACATAACAAGAACAAAGACAAATAAGAATGTATCCAAATAAAGAAAGCAATGCCAACTAAATCAATCACATCATGCCTAGTACACAATCCTGACCATCTCAACCCTCGATTCCTCATATCATAATCTTAACTTCCGAACCTTCGGTACACACGGCACCTTGTGCCCCCATATTTCATTTCTCTTTTCACTTTTAACAACAAAATCCTCATGCTATACAATATATAACTTTCGTACAATGCACTCAATACGTCCAAGAAGTCCCATTTACCTAATATAAGTGAAATTGCAATTTCTAAGGTAATTAGGAAAAGCCAGCGAGAAAAGATGAAGTTGTTTCTTTGAAAATCCTTTGAGTAAAGAAAGTACCCCTTTTTAATTTAAAATACAACATCGAAAGAATTATTACCTTTAACAGAGGAGTTGATAACTTAAAACTTAGTAGAAATTCCTTTTTAAGAAAAATACAACCTCAGATGGTTTAAGGAGATATAATTGAGAAACTAATTGAATTAAGGATGTAACAATTATTGAAGTTTGAAGTATTGGAACGTGTGTATATATATATATATATATATAAATACGGTGAGGTATTGAAAATATTGTGGGTTCTAACACAAAGGATCACAACAATAAAGGAATTAAACAGTTTAAACATTTGAATTGATAACAACAAATAAACATAACAGCAGAAAGTGCACGGCATCACCCTTCGTGCTTTTACTCTCGTTCTCACCATAAGAATCAATATTCACTTTTATTCTTTCTTGTTGCGGCGTGCAACCCAATCCAAATCATATAATGATGTTGCAGCGTGCAACCCGATCCATATAATATTATTGCGGCGTGCAACCCGATCCATATAATATTATTGCGGCGTGCAACCTGATCCATATAATATTGTTGCGCCCTGCAACCCAATCCCAATATACAAATCAACACCAATCATGAAAGAATCCCGGCAAGGAAATAATAAAGAAACAACAATATCCCGACAAAGGAGTCAACAACAAGAATAAAACACGTCCCGACAAGGGAACCAACAGTAATAATTAAATATGTCCCGGCAAGGGAATCAATTATAACCAAACTTGTACCAACAATTAACTTCACAATGAAACCTCAACTGCACAATAAGACATAATAAGCACGTGATAACTACACCGGCAACCACAACAATTGGACATGTAACCTATTTGCACGAAGTCATAGAGGAACTCACAACCAAGAAGTGTCAAAACAATAAGGACGACAATCACTTCAATTAAGGCAATTTAGGGTCAATGTAACACGTAAGAATTAGAGGAAAGCTAACAACGTCATATGGAGCATATATAGGCAATTTAAGCAATTAGGAAACCCAATCATAACCGGATACTTTCCACATAAGGACCACCCTAGAGGCAAATTTCCCACAAATAAGTCCGAGCACACACTCGTCACCTTGCATGCATGGACTACAATTAGCATAGAAAACTCAATTCTTAAGGGGAAGTCCCCCACACAAGGTTAGGCAAGATACTTACCTCAAAGGCGATAAACCGATACTCTAAAATGAACTTCTCGGGTGAAAAGACCTCCGGACGGCTCAAATCTAACCAAATTAACTTTAAAGCACAAATAAAACATATAAGAAACTATTCCGGGTCATAAAATCTCAATCTTTAACAAAATTCAAAAATTGGTCCAAAAGTTGGCCCCCGGGCCCGCGCCTCAGAACCCGACAAATTTTATAAAAATCCGAATAACCATTCCAATATGAGTTCAACCATACAAAATTTATTAAATTCTGATACCATTTGGCCCCTCAAATCACGATGTTTCATTTTAGGAATTTTCTTCAAAAACCAACACTTTGCTCAACCCAAATCACAAATTAAATGATAAAAATAAAGACAAATTCATGGAATATAATCAATTCTAGGTGAAGAACACTTGCCCAATTGTTTTGCTTTAAAAACCCACAAAGAATCGCCCAAAACCGAGCTCTAGAACTCCAGAAATGTTAAAAATGGCCTAACTCTCGATTTGGAAAACTTATATTCTGCCCAGATATTAAAGCATCACGAACGCGGAGGAAGTATCGCGTTCGCGAAAAAGAAAAATGAAGGCTGTACAGATGTGCTTCGCGAACGCGACAGCACGCACGCGAACGTGAAGAAGGAAAATATTATGGCCCAGAGATTGCTCTTCGCGAATGCGTGAACTAGTACGCGAACGCGAAGAGTGGGATTGCATAATTACGTGAACGCATGAGGGGGGGACGCGGATGCGATGAGGGATAAAGCAGAGCTTTGCGAATGCTAGGAGTGTTATGCGAACGCGAAGAAGAATTTCCAAGTGGTCAGTAACAAGGCTTCGCGTACGCGAAAGGCTGTTCGCGATCGCGAAAGAGGATACTAGAAGCAGAAAACAGCAGTTCAAAAATAAGGGAAAATGACCCGTAGCCCACTCGGAACACACCCGAGGCCCCCGGAACCCCGTCCAAACACACAAACAAGTCATATAACCTAACACAGACTTGCTCGAGGTCTCAAATAAACAACGCCGAAACATCGAATCACACCAAGAATCGAACTTAGGAACTTTCAAACTTTCTAACTTCCAAAACTAGTGCCAAAACCTATCAATTCAACCCGGAATGATGCCAAATTTTGCAAACAAGTCCAAAATGACATAACAGAGCTGTTCCAAATCTTGGAATCGCATTCCGACCCCGATATCACAAAAGTCAACTGTGGGTCAAACTTCACCATTTTCCAAACTTCAACTTTTCCAACTTTCGCTGAAACACCTCAAATTACCATACGAACCTCCAAATCCGAATCCGGACACGTGCCTAAGTTCAAAATCACCATTCGAAGCTGTTGAGATCACCCACGACCCATTCCGGGGTCATTTACCCAAAATTCCAATTCCGGCCAAATTCTCACTGTTTAAACTTCCAAAGCTAGTTTTCTTCTTCCAATTTGACTCTGAATCATCCGTTAACTGAATTAAACCATGCACGCAAGTCAATACACATATTATGAAGTTACTCGAGACCTCAAACTGCCGAATCGGGCGAAATTGCTCAAAACGACTAGTCGGGTTATTATATCCTCCTCCACTTAAACATACGTTCGTCCTCGAACGTGCCCGGAGTCATTCAAAAACCATTGAACCACTTCATGAGCTCACTATTCATACACCCGGGGGTGTTTCCCCATCATCCAACATATGAAGAAATGACAATGCCACTTAACTGAAGGTCTCATCTCCTCCTTAGTCCATAACCTTAAAAAAGAACCCAAACCTCAACATCTAAAATTCATCATCGGATCTGAATTCCACTTCATCACACTACATGAGCCTTAACAAGCTGAATCAAGCCAACTTCCAATCTAGAATACAATCACACACTGCTCCACACAACTCAAATGCCCGAAGCAATTACATCTTACCACCATAGCTGCTCAAATAACATCCTGGATGCCGACAAAACACATCCCATTGAATATAACCTTATTCCGGACCTCCACATCACTGTTCATGATAAAGAAACATGTGGAACTCATAGCCGCCTATGAAGTCAACAAGTCAAGAAACCCTCTCGCCCGCCAGGGCCATTATCTAATCTTAGCGGAAATACCCACATTAATGCTGTATTTTGTCCCGGGCCCGGGCCTTAGTGGGCCTAACGGGCCGGGCCTCGCGGTCCCGGGCTTCGTGGTCCCGGGCTCTGGCGGTCCCGGGCTTCGTGGGCCTAATGGGTGGAACCGGCCCGTGACGGGCCTAAGCCCACATGGTCATGTGCTTAACGGGCCGGGCTCGTGGGCTTCGCGGGCCTAGCGGGCTTTTTTTTTTTTTTTAGACAATTTCTTGTAGTATCATGGCTATATTAAAAATATATATGTAGTATATATTTCTTGTACCTTTACCCTCGGGGTAGAGGTAAGGTCTGCGTACATATTACCCTCCCCAGACCCCACTTGTGGGATTACACTGGGTTGTTGTTGTTGTTGTTGTTGTATGTAGTATATATGTATATCTAATTATTAAAGTGCTTCTGTCCGGTCCGGTTCAGGCCCGGCCCACCGAGCAAGTCTAACCCACATACTTCCAAACACTCTTCACCCCTAATACCATCGTACCACTCTCAGGTCCAAGAACCACATCTTGACCAATACAAGCAGCCCAACTGATGACTCATCATGGAAACACACAAATTCTCACACTACACAGCTCGTACACCGAACCAGCAATAACTCAATTACGTAACACAAATAAGGAAAAGCAAAGTAGAAGAATTTTCTAACAAGTGTAACATGTGCAACAACAAAAATATAGTTTTCATCAAATTATTCCACAAAGGAAAAATAAAACCCCAAATAAACACAAGGAAAGGGTATCTCATATAACATCTGTTGCAGCGTGTAGCCCGCTCCCAAATACTTATCAGGCCACTATCTTACATAACATCCGCTGCGGCGTGCAGCCCACCCCCAAATACGCATCAAGCCAAAATGCTCGGGCTCATTGATCATATGAATACTGAGATTAAACACAACAGAGTGCACAAATAAAACTGTGGGAGCAATGAGTAGAAGCAATAAAATATGAGAGAGGCAACCACATATAAGGTGCAATGAGCAAATCAACATCGCGAGGGCTATCTTGCCCGCATCACCATAAGGCCTGAACAGATTTACTACCTACGCGGGAAATAATCATACAACCTTACCACCTAATACAACATACAAGAGTAGTACATATCATAGGCTAGGAGCACAAATAATATCCCTCCTACCTGATCACATAACCAAAATGACAATTTCACCGGAGCACTCAACTTGATCCGATACAGGATACATATTCTCATTGGGCTTTCAAATAGCCCCAACCAAATCCTGATTATTTTCAAATAGGTAAATACCCTTTCCAAAAATCCACAACGACCTCGCAATCATGCGTGCTATTAACTATCTCATCCACAACGTTTCTCTATAATCCACAAACAAGAAATAATTCGCATATGAGGGCATCTAGCAACCTCAGAAATACCAAAATTTCCATACTCTAACTCCACTACGCAATCAAATGGCTGATATATCACTTACACCCTATCATTCTGCTGAAGCACTCATATAGAGTTTCTAACCAGGTAACAAAACATGAACCTCAAAAGCCTCAAAACCCAGTAATCACCTTACTACCAGCCACGCACCGCAGACCAAAACTCAAGGCCCTTTCTAAAAATGTGCACTCTTCACATATAATAGCCAACAATGCCAACACTCTATTAATTTCAGATACCGATTCAGGAGAGCGCAATGTACCACATATTCCTTATGCCCATAGTAGACACCCAACTCAAGCCATAGTCAAACTATTGAGAACCCTCCGAGATCCACCCGCACGCAACCAACCCATCAGGACTGCACCTCCCCAACTCAACTGAGTCACACAAACCGCCCAATCAAAGAGTGCTGCCACATATGCCAGTAGAGAATTCCCATTTCAAAGGACCATTTACTTCCATGGCTATGCTGACCCAACGCTACTAAACTGACTCGTTTCTTCGGATAGACGATATAAAATAACTCCCATCAAAGCCCCACATACATATGACTCTAGCATGAACTACGTATCAAGAAACTCATAAACCATCGCATTACCTCTGAAGCACCCCGTTTTGCCGCAACCACGATGCCCACGCTGAATAGACCTCTTGTGAATCCGAAGTTGTTCCTCCGACTCCCCTAGATACTGAAATGTAGATCCATTATTGACGTAGAAATACTGTAAGCCCCAACATCATCCCGTACGAGATCTCAGACCCTGGTCATACCCCAAATCCAGGAATCTACCAATACCACATATACATATACCTCAGTCTAAGCTTGATACAAATCTGACTCTGCAATCTGAATGCCACTATTGGACTCCCCACTTGGCGCAAAGACATAGAAAATAAGGTTTGATGATCCGCAAAACTAACCTTCAAAGCTCGTACAACACGAATCACAAGGTACTCCAATACCAACAACTATTCCCAAGCAACACCCACTTCGTAGCCTTGCCACAATCGCGACGACTAGTCAACCAATTAAACCTTCCTAAGCTCGCAGTCATCAATCAGGTGTCGGAAACCGCTGCGCCTCCATACAAACAACTGAATAGTCTCTCAATGCCTATGTATCTTCAGTCTGGACAACACGTTGAGGCAATGCCTAAGCATACCTGACTCCTTTGTAGCCTGTCTGTAGCATCACGAACCACTGGCGCATCGCAAACGCGGAGAGCGTAACATTATGCACGAGTGGATGTAGAGGGACATAAGCCATATACTTTGAGCTAAATCAATATCGCATGATAGGGAATGAAAGAAGTGGAATTTACTAACAGTTCTGTAGCCTCTCGAAGATAAGTACAGACGTCTCCGTACCGATCCGTAAGACTCTACTAAACCTGCTTATGACTCGTAGCACCCATGAACCTAGAGCTCTGATACCAACTTGTCATGGCCCAAAAATTCCTCCGAAGGAGTTGTGATGGCACCTAGGCACTAAACTAGGTAAGCCTAACATAAACTGAAATAGCGTTGATATTTAATAACTTTAAATTAAATTACTCTAAACAAATTAAAATTCTCAAAATCGGTGGTGCAAGTTATAAGCCTTTCTAAGAGTAATTATACAAAGTAAATACAACACTGTTCTAGAACAAGATGGAATCAATGAAACGTAAATACAAGCGAAGGTGACTCCGAGACCTGCGAACGCAGCAGGAGGTTACCGTGAGTCTCCACTGTGACGACCCGCACAGCTACTATCGATCAATACCTAGATCTGTACACAAATATGTACAGAAGTGTAGTATGAGCATACCACGGCGGTGCCTAGTAAGTATCAAGACTAACCTCGGTGGGTAGTGACGAGGAATAGACAAGACGCCTACTGGTCAAATAAAATGAATAGGATATGATAATAACATATCGAGATATAGTTAACGATGTAATACCAACAGTGGAGAGAAATCAAAATACAAACAGTAGGAACAATAAGGGAGAACACGGGTAGTAACGAACGATAACCAAGTAAATCAGATAATCAAGTAAATTAGATAACCAAGTAAATCAGATAACTAAGTAAATCAACACTTACATAACAAGAATAGATACAAGTAAGAATGTATTCAAATAAAGAAAGCAATGCCAACTAAATCAATTACATCATGTCGAGTAATCCCGACCATCTCAACCCTCGATTCCTCATATCATAATCTTAACTTCCGAATATTCAGCACACACGGCACCTTGTGCCCCCGTATTTCATTTCTCTTTTCACTTTTAACAACAAAATCCTCATGCTATACAATACATAACGTCCGTACAATGCACTCAATATGTCCAAGAAGTTCCATTTGCCTAATATAAGTAAAATTGCAATTTCTAAGCTAATTAGGAAAAGCCAGCAAGAAAAGATGAAGTTGTTTCTTTGGAAATCCTTTGAGTAAAGAAAGTACCCCTTTTTAATTTAAAATACAACATCGAAAGAATTATTACCTTTAACAGGGGAGTTGATAACTTAAAACTTAGTAGAAATTCTTTTTTAAGAAAAATACAACCTCAGAAAGTATAGGGGGATATAATGAGTAACTAATTAAATTAAGGATATAACAATTATTGAAGTTTGAAGTATCGAAACGTATAAAAAATATATATATAAATACGGTGAGGTATTGAAAACATTGTGGGTTCTAATACAAAGGATCACAACAATAAAGGAATTAAACAATTTAAACATTTGAATTGATAACAACAAATAAACACAGTAGCAGAAAGTGCACGGTATCACCCTTCGTGCTTTTACTCTCGTTCTCACCATAAGAATCAATATTCACTTTTATTATTTTTTGTTGAGGCGTGCAACCCGATCCCAATCATATATTTCTGTTGCGGCGTGCAACCCGATCCAAAACATATAGTCTTGTTGCGGTGTGCAACCCGATCCAAATCATATAATGATGTTGCGGCGTGCAACCTGATCCATATAATATTGTTGCGGCGAGCAACCCGATCCATATAATATTGTTGCGTCCTGCAACCCGATCCCAATATACAAATCAACACCAATCACGAAAGAATCCCGGCAAGGGAATAATAAGGAAACAACAATATCCCGGCAAGGGAGTCAACAACAAGAATAAAACATGTCCCGACAAGGGAACCAACAGTAATAATTAAATATATCCCGGCAAGGGAATCACCTATAACCAAACTTGTACCAACAATTACCTTCACAATGAAACTTCAACTACACAACAAGACATAATAAGCACTTGATAACTATACCGGCAACCACAACAATTGGACATGTAACCTATTTGCACGAAGTCATAGAGGAACTCACAACCAAGAAGTGTCAAAACAATAAGGACGACAATCACTTCAATTAAGGCAATTTAGGGTCAATGTAACACGTAAGAATTAGAGGAAAGCTAACAACGTCATATGGAGCATATAGAGGCAATTTAAGCAACTAGGAAACCCAATCATAACCGGATACTTTCCACATAAGGACCTAAGAACCCTAGAGGCAAATTTCCCATAAATAAGTCCGAGCATACACTCGTCACCTTGCATGCATGGACTACAATTAGCATAGAAGACTCAATTCTTAAGGGGAAGTCCCCCACACAAGGTTAGGCAAGATACTTACCTCAAAGGCGATAAACCGATACTCTAAAATGAACTTCTCGGGTGAAAAGACCTCCGGATGGCTCAAATCTAACCAAATTAACTTCAAAGCACAAATAAAACATATAAGAAACTATTCCGGATCATAAAGTCTCAATCTTTAACAAAATTCAAAAATTGGTCCAAAAGTTGGCCCCCGGGCCCGCGCCTCGGAACCCGACAAATTTTATAAAAATCCGAATATCCATTCCAATATGAGTTCAACCATACAAAATTTATTAAATTACTATTTGGCCCCTCAAATCACAATTTTTCATTTTAGGAATTTTCTTCAAAAACCAACACTTTACTCAACCCAAATCACAAATTAAATGATAAAAATAAAGACAAATTCATAGAATATAATCAATTCTAGGTGAAGAACACTTACCCCATCATTTTGCTTGAAAAACCCACAAAGAATCGCCTAAAACCGAGCTCTAGAACTCCAAAATGTTAAAAATGGCCTAACCCTCGATTTGAAAAACTTATATTCTGCCCAGATATTAAAGCATCGCGAACGCGGAGGAAGTATCGCGTTCGCGAAGAAGAAAAATGAAGGTTGTCCAGATGTGGTTCGCGAATGCGACAGCACGCACGCGAACACGAAGAAGGAAAATATTATGGCCCAGAGATTGCTCTTCGCGAACGCGTGAACTAGTATGCGAACGCGAAGAGTGGAATTGCATAGCTACGCGAACGCGTGAGGGGGGGACGCGGATGTGATGAGGGATAAAGCAGAGCTTCGCGAATGCGAGGAGTGTTACGCGAACGCGAAGAAGAATTTCCAGGTGGTCAGCAACAAGGCTTCGCGAACGCGAAAGACTGGTCGTGATCGCGAAAGAGGATACCAAAAGCAGAAAATAACAGTTCAAAAATAAGGGAAAATGACCCGTAGCCCACTCGAAACACAACCGAGGCCACCGGGACCCCGTCCAAACACACAAACAAGTCATATAATCTAATACGGACTCGCTCGAGGTCTCAAATCACATCAAATAACGCCGAAACATCGAATCACACCAAGAATCGAACTTAGGAACTTTCAAACTTTCTAACTTCCAAAACTCGTGCCAAAACCAATCAATTCAACCCGGAATGACGTCAAATTTTGCATACAAGTCCAAAATGACATAACGGGGCTGTTCCAACTCTCAGAATCGCATTCTGACCCCGATATCACAAAAGTCAACTATGGGTCAAACTTCTCCATTTTCCAAACTTCAACTTTTTCAACTTTCGCCGAAACAGCTCAAATTACCCAACGGACCTCCAAATCCGAATCTAGATGCGCGCCTAAGTCCAAAATCACCATTCGAAGCTGTTGAGATCACCCACGACCCATTTTGGGGTCGTTTACCCAAAAGTCCAATTCCGGTCAAATTCTCACTGTTTAAACTTCCAAAGCTAGTTTCCTTCTTCTAATTTGACTCTGAATCATCCGTTAACTGAATTCGACCATGCATGTAAGTCAATACACATATTATGAAGCTGCTCGAGACCTCAAACTGCCAAATCGGGCGAAATTGCTCAAAACGACCAGTCGGGTCGTTACAGATTAAGATCTGAATAATTAAGATTCAGACTTAAATTAAACGCACTTAATGTCTGAGATTTGATTGATTAAGATTCAGACCTCCATTAAGTGCAAACAAATGAGGCCTACGTAAACCTTGAAAATTTCCTAAAATATTATGTAAGTTTTTTTTGAATGATAGAGATATGTGCAAGATAGTTCAAACATAAATTTTATGAATAAGTTCAAATAAAAATATATACGAATCTACATATCTATACTATATTAAAAGCACGAAGGCCCTTAGCGAAATATCGTTCGCCTTTTTTAACCCTTTAAAATAGAGTTCATATTGGACAAAATCGACATTTAAAATTATTTCGTAATATTTAGAAATTTTAGATCAACTAAATATTGTACTTTAAATTATTCCTTATTTGAACTAGGTAAGAACCTAATATTTAGGACTTTAAAATCAATTAAAAAATAAATTATTAAAAAAAAAATAGGAAATGAAAAACTATCAACAACGAACCATTGGGAAGGATTAGTGGTACGTGCATTAAAAAATTAATGTTACTAATTTATGTGCTTTTCCTTATATAAACCAACTTAATGTTACTTATGCTACTACGAGGAGGAAAAACATAAATGCCACAAAGTTAAATGATGGAAACCATTGTAGACGAACTTTTCAAATAAATATGAGAAAGTGATTAATTATTAATATTAGTTTGTATAATTTATCTCATACTATAATATTTGAAAACTACACCTCAATAGTTTCAGCAAGTAACTATAAAAACATACGAGAGAGAGGTGTTGGGCTGTTGGCAATAGTTAAAAAACATGATTAACTTTGCAAATACAAATATTCAAACTTAAAAATTAGATTGATTTTTAGGCTTGAAAAATATAATTCTAAATAAAATTATAACTTTAATCAAATATTTAAAACTTTTAATGAGTTAATATTAATCAATCAACAAAAATTAAATCATTTCTGTTACTAAGAATAAATATTTAATTTTTGAATTAACAAAATGAAAAAATAAATCCTATTCAATTTCTTTCCAAATCCATCATATAAGTAAACTCTTTTTTTTTCAGTTGAAAAAACTTTTAGATACAAAAATTAGATTTTTTATAGGAATAACATTTGTGGTGGAATGAATAAAATTTAATGCAAAATTATAATATAGCAATAAGCATCAACTGCAAAATCCTATAATACTCTTGAATAAATTTATTCATATAATTTCATACATGGAAAGTTAAAAACAAAAAGAGTAGATTAATTAAAATGTGTGGTTGAATTTACTTTTTGTGATAGTAATTTATTTTCTTAATATATTAAAAATAATTCTTATGGTATTTCTTATATATTAAAGAACTAGAACAAATTACATTTTGCTCGTGAGCAAAATGAAGGCGTCTTCTATCAATTGAATGAGATGATTAAGAACTTATACGGGATAGAGTTTCTTTCTTTTTTGTGAGTTAGCTAAATAGGATCAACATTTTCAAAAAGTTTTTTGTACGCCAAACAAAAATAAATAAGTAATAAAACGTTCGAATAATTTGAATCAACTTGAAAAAAGAACTCAATTATTATCTAATTGAATAATTTAACGATTTTTCTTTCATATTTGATATTGATTAACTCACCAATCAATACGTAATGGAACTCGCTTCGCTTTTCTGATTGATAGATAAAATATTAGGAAATCCTCTTTACTGAATAATAACTTTTTTAATTTTACCTTTTATTTTATAACTGAAACCATAATAATATAAAATTTATGTAATTCTTTAAAATATTATATTTATTGAGATAGGGTAACCCATGTAACGCGCGTACTCTAAGACTAATTGTACTAAAAGCGCAAAATCACTTCTTTTTTTCTCAAATAGAGTTCGCATCAAATAAAATGCTTGCTAATTACGCTAACGGCTGTATATGTCCAAGGACTGAAAGCTGTTGGCTAAGATAATTAAGAAAGAGAAAGAAGAATTATGATTTCTTGAAATTTGGCACGGAGCACATGGCCATGTAAAAGTACATCTTAATCCAAGAATCAGAAAGAACTCAATTAAATTGAATAGGCAATTACTCAGACAAGCACAAGTTTAAATCCAAGCTTCGTACACAATTAATAATTTCCGCTCTTAGCCATGTAGACCCCTTCCCGTATACTTAGGCTCCGTTTGTTCAACAAGAAAAATCAAAGTTATACTATTTCTCCAATTAATGAAATCAACATTACATGTGCTATTAACTATATCCATCTTATATATAAACTAGTTAATTTGTCCGCGTTTCGCACGGTTAAAATAAACAATAGTAGATGAAGGATATAATTTTTTATCTAAATTTAGTTGAGGTAAAAGAGATACAAAATTTATTTATATGCATACATACTTTAATCTTATGAATTGATTATATTGTAAATATAAATTATTTAATTACAACCCAAGCTCGCAATTTCCTTAATTCAAGCACTATACATGTTACAACTTACAAGGGAGGGGCATCCAAATTATTCCGTGATCAGTAGCATAAATAACATACATCCACTCCACGGTTGTCACTTCAACAAATGCTTTATAAATACTTTAAGAAAAAGGATAAAATATGAATGATGATTTACAAATTTAAATGCATAAAATAAAATTGAACATATAAGGAGAAAGTTTAATAGGCTCAAAAGTATTACTATATTACATTGGCAAAAGATGGCCGGGACATTAAAATATTGGACAATCTCAAATATATTTAATTTTTTTTAATTTCTTTCAGAATCATTACTCAAAGAACACCCTTCCTCAAATGATATTCTTTTGAGCACTATACTCAAACATTAAAGTGTTTATTATCAATAAAATGATTATATATTATGAAGTCTTTACCAATGCAGTAGCTTAGATCATTAGATATATTTACACAATTTTTATGAAAAGTAATTTTTAATTTCTAGCCTAATTTCTCCCTAGGTAAACATAGGAGGTAACTTCAAGTATTAACGTATCCCCAAAAGACCGCTTTGCTGCTTCTTCAAACATGTCAAACTGACTATTATGTTACATTTTTGTTTCGTTTATTCTTAATTTCCTTTTACTTCTTTTTTCTACACTTTTCTTCTTCTTATTTTCTCATTTCTCCTGGGCTTATAACTGCATATCCAATCAGTCTCAAGTAACAGAACAAAATCCCTCTTTTTTCTTTCTAATTTGGTGATATATATCTCTTTTTTCCAAATAAGTGAGAAGTGAGACGGAAATTTATTAACCAAAATGATAATGTTTGATATTGCCCGTAAATATTAGAATATTATACTCGAGACATATTCTAAACATCCAGAATATATCAAAGAGCTCATGAATGCATATGCCTGTGAACTTGTAAACTGAAAATTAAAATAAATAAATGATATACTTATTAAAAAAAAGATAAACAGAAAAAGCTCAGTCTCAAGTTTAAAATTATTCTTATCACATAATTATTAGACATCTTTAAATATATTGAGTTTTAATAATAACTTCCCTTTTCTTATATATATTTACTTGACTTTTAATCATTTGTTCTTTATTTTGTATCACTACAAAAATTAAAGAAGAGGAAGAAAAAGCGATCATAAGTGATTCGCAATTCGAATCTTCTGCAATTGTTTTTTTTCCGTTCTCATTTTTGTCTTCCATTCCTTATTCTTTTTCTTTAACCTTTAACCTTTCTCTTTCTTTCCCTTTTAATTTCTCGCACCCCTTAAAATTTGCAGCCCTTTTCACGGGATACTGGATCCCACCGAATAACTAAGCAAAATCCTTTTTAACCCCAGATTTTTTTTTTCAAAATTTCCCCAGAGTTTTGATCCTTTCCCCAAATAAATTTTTCTATCAACATCTTATCACCCTCACCTATAAATTCAGCACATAGGGGATTTACAGAGGATACCATTGAAGCCGCTTAATCATAGAGAAAGGAGAAGTTTGTATCACAAAATTAGAACTACTCTTTGAGAATCTGAAAAGAATATTGATCACCAGTTTACCACATATCCACATCATTTTGCTTTGAATAAATAGAAAGTGTAAAAGATGAAATAAAAAATTAAGTAATGCTTTATACATGAAAACGAAAAAAGAGAAAGCCCCACAAGCTAAAATTAGAGAGATTAGAAAGTGACTATGACAAACATACAAAATAACTTGGCGAAGAGTTTCGCAACCAGAAATTCGCCGTCCTTAAGCTGGAATATTGGAAATTTCTCTATTCATCAATTTTTGCCGACATCTCATTTTTTCGAAGCTTCGTATAATACAAATAACTCATATGCCCTTATATGAGAACACAATTAATTAGCAGATAAAGATGTAGTTTCTAATCTCGAAAGTTGGTTGATTGAAACGAATAACTCGAATAGAAAACTAAAGAGAAACCACATTGAAAAATCAATTTTATCCAATTTATCAAATGGTGGGGCTTTTCAAATTCTGATATGTTTTAGTTCTGGTTAGTCATTATGGATCTTGATGTTGAGTAACTGAAACGTTACCAATGTTTTAATTTGGCAGAGACGGTCCCACGGAGGCTATTCTAAGAGAAGTAAAGAAGTGACGTTTGAGTTTTTGCATTTAAAATAAAATAAATAAATGGGAAAAATTTGGGAGAAGAGTAAAAAAACCAGAAAAAAGATAAATAGCAATGCTGGTATTTGGGATGTGCCACATCAACTTTTTGATTCCCTCTTTTGTATATATAGATTAAATGTTACTACGTTAATTGTAATTAAATAAATAAAAAAGATGACAATATTGAGGTTAAGGTAACTACGACAGTGTATAATATTCTCTTCGTCCTATTCATAATTACGGTATATGATCACGCACTGGGTTTTAAAAATAATAATTTAAAACTTATAATCTAAAAGATGTCATACACCTTAATGTGACTATACAATTATCTTATTAAGGGTTAAAAAATGAAGTTTAAAGTTAAGTTATTTTTAATTATAGTGCCATATATATTAGGACAAACTAAATAGAGAAGTGTATCACATAAAACAAGACAAAGAAAATATTAATTGAAGTTAATTTTCTATATTACATCATATGGTTTACAATACTTTTAAAATCGTTATTTAATTATAGGTTTAGTATAATCATTTTCCCATTTTTGAATTTTTAATTTATACTTGACTTTTGCACGGAGATGTATGTGTGTGAAAATCTTAATAAAAATTAGATCTGAACACATAATTTTAATAATATAATAAATTAAATGTAAGTTTAAACTCATTAAATTTAAATTCTGAATCTGCCGTTACATATACATATACAAGTACAATAACTAGGAATAATTAAGTATTGCGAGAGACTCCTTGACAACTAGGTTAGTTCAAGAGGTGCCAACAATCATATTTTGGCATAAAGATTTGGAAATAATAAATAAATAAATACAGGACTATCGGAAGGTTGAACTTAGGGGTGTCAAGATGGGTTAGGACAATAAATGAATCATTATCCAACCCAGCCCAAAGTGTACTTGGGCTAAGATGGGCTGGATCAAGATGGGCTAAACAATGGGTCATAACCCAACCCGCGCCAACTTGATCCATATTTTATAATCATGCTCATCTTGCATTAAAAAACCTTTTACCTTGAAATGTGTAAGTTGAAAAATATTTTACGAGGTAGGGGGAGGTTAGGGTGGGTGGGTGGTGCAGAAAAACAAATAAATAGAAAACAGAAAATTGAAAACACAAAAAAAAAAGTAAAAAAGAACTCCGCTACAATGTGTGACCCCATCCAAATGCTGGTCTGATTATATACCTCGAGCCATTGTGACACATTAGTATTGTTAGAATCCTCTTGTATGAATTTCTGGCCCATCACTCCCCCTCCCACCCACCCACAACTCTCACTAGCAAGAGAGCACTTTGTGAACAAGGTAAGCCCTTTATTTGAGCATTTTTATCAAAACAACAGTCTCATATATACAACACATTTCTCAAGCAACTGGTATGTTCCGAGAGGGAGGTGGGTGGGAGTGCAAAAAAATAAAATAAAAAGTAAAGGGGGTAGGGTGGTGGATGGTGCAGGAAAACAAAAAAAAATAGAAAATTGAAAATACAAAAAAAAAAGTAATAAAAACTTTTTAAGAGGGGTTAGGGTGGGTGGGTGGTGCAGAAAAACGAAAAAATAGAAAATTAAAATAAATAAATAAATAAAAATAAAAGAACAGAAAATTGAAAATACAAAAAAAAAAGTAAAATCGGGGCAACTAAGTAAATTTCTAGATAAGTTGGGTTGAGATCCCTTTGTTTTGGGTGAGTTTCATGAGTTATATTTGAGCTGCTTAATGGGTCTTTATGCATTACATAGTAGGAATTTTTACCTCCTATAGCAAAGGTTAACACTTTATTTATTTTAAATAAATACCATTTAAAAAAATTATATTTTATAGATACCTTTTAATGTTTATAGCAAAATATCTAGTTTTGATTACCTCCTATTCCTAAGCCACTAAATACGTTATTCAGTTACACTATTTTGATACATGTCATTCTCTTCCCCCATTTCCCGAAAACACAACCGAGGGCTCCGTCAAAAGCAACTTGATTTTCAATAACTTGATTTTCTGTTACGAAGGGCTCCCTTATTGGGTTTCGTGAAAATTTCTCTTGCGAAGAGCACTAACAGAGGGCACTTCATTCATGAAAATTTTTGGTGGGGCTGTTACGAAGGACTTTTTCTTATTGATTTTCTGTTACGAAGGGCTCCCAATTGGGTTTCGTAAAATACGAAGGGCACTTGATTGAATACGAAAGGCCTTTTTGGTGAGATTCAGGGTTTTTGCTTGACGGTGGATTCGCCGGAAATTAGGGTTTATTCTTGAACAAAGATGACGGAGTTTGGGGCTGAACAACTTGATTTTCTGTTAATATATTTCAATGTATTTTCAACGTATCACGCTATATTTTCATGTATTTCATTGTATTCATTGTCTTTTTTTCCATTGTAATTCAGTGTATCTCGCTGTATTCCATGCATTTCATTGTATTCACTATCTTTTTTCCATTGTATTTCAATGTATCCTGCTGTATTCTATGTATTTCATTGTATTCACTGTCTCGCTATATGCCATGAATGTATTCATATATTTTTTCTAATTAATATAATTTATGTATTCAGATGTATTATATAATTTCTCTAAAGATTGCTATGTTTTTTGGGTATTTTTCGGTTGAGAATCTTTTCTATACAAGAAAATACAAACTTTGTGTGTTATAATTGAGTTTGTTGAGTTATATTAGGATTCTATTATGTTAATTGATTCATTTTTCGTTTAAAAACAGTGTAATCCCCTGTTTCACGTCGTAAATATAGTCGAATACAATAATCTGTCTAGCTATAATCCCATGTTTCATATCATGAATACAGTCGAATATACTCGAATACAACAATTGATTAGCTGGACTTCTTGTCACGACCCTAAATCTGGACCCGGTCGTGATGACACCTCTCGTGAAGACAAGGTCATCCGACACTTTTCCCATTTTTCCAATTATTAACCATTAAGTATTTAGAACAGTCTAAACATGAATAAATAACCCAAAGTTTAAGCAAATGATAGTATAATATGCGGAATACAGCCCAAACACAGCCCGATACCGGGGTGTCACTAGTGATGAGCATCTAACCAAAACGGAATACTCCAAATGTATATGACTATAGAGTTTAATACAGAAACTAAGAACAGAAAGGAAAAAGATAGGGAAGAGCTCCGGGCTGCAAACACCAACAGCTACCTAGAGTCTCCTCAGATCCGCCTGAGCCGGAATGATCAGCACTCAGGAGCGGGACCAGACACGCCTGAATCTACACATAGGGTGCAGGGAGTAAAGTGAGTACTCCAACTCAGTGAGTAATAATCATAAATAAAAACTGAAAGCAGGAAATCACGTAAGGCACAAAATCATGCTATAATGAAGCAGTAAAACCATTTAAAAACAGTAAACCAATGAAAGATAAGTAAAATCCTTTAACTCAAAAGTTACTTCATGAAAAGCCTCTTTCAACAATTAAGCAGGTAATTGACAGTCAATTATGAAAGTAAACATATAAAGATTCGGCCCTCGGGCACAGTATCAACAAATCCGCCCCTCGGGCAACATCTCAGAACAATACCAGCCTCTCGGTCTCAATCTCATATCACAATGGGTACCTGCGATCACTGGGAGTGTACAGACTCCTGGAGGGGCCCCTTACGGCCCAAGCGCAATATCAAGCCACCTCGTGGAATCATCACTAGGACCTCGGCCTCATATCAATCAAGCAGCTGTCGCGCCCCCTTTTTCTCGCGAAATCGGGTTTATGACATTTGGGAGACAACTCGTTCCCGTTCGGGAATTGGGTTTTGAATTGAAGAGTCGCCACCTAATGATTAAAGTGCATTAGGACACTAGGAGGGGTTTATTTTGAGTAACCAGAGATTGTGTAAGGGCTTGAAATTATCCCAAGGGGAAGGTGTTAGGCACCCCTCAGGATCCACTAGCGTGGTTCCCGGCCAAACTATTGTTGTGACTTAAGTGCAAATAACACATGGGCAAATAAAGGCTTCAAATGAGAGGGCATTTTCACGTAATGGTTACAAATAAACAAAAGTAAGAAAAAAGAACTAAAAAGAGTTGATTTTCTTAAAAGAAATGGTTTAAAAAGATTTAAAAGAAACAAAGAAAACAAAGGGAAAGGGGGTCCTAGGTTTATTAATAATATGAATCACCCCACACAACATCCGGTAATAACTCCTCAGTGAGGGGATACACGTGATGTTATCGCGTGATCATCATATCCATGTCTACCCTTTCCCAACCCGTTAAGGTATTAAAGTGTAGAATGATCTCGTTTACTTATTGCATGCTATTACCCGCCCCAATCCTATCAGTCTCGGAGGCACTTGGGACTACTAATCCTAGAGGGAGGAGGTATCGGGCTTATTTGTGGTTTTAAAAGGTAAAATACTAAGGCGACAAACAAAACACATATAACAAGTTTGGGGAAGCATATAAACAAATAAAAGGGTTCAAACAAATCTCCTTTAAACCAAAGAAAGCACATAATGTAGCATGACTTGCATGTACTATTTAGGGTCTGATTAAAACTTAAACGGTGGAGGCAGATTGATTTATTACATAGTTTAGATAAGAAGCCCGAATCAGGCCTGCCTGCTGGTTGTAGCTGATAAAAAGTCTGATTCAGTTTATAAATTTTCACCATATGGCTTGCCTAAGTGTTAGACGAAGGCCCCTATAGGCATGATATTTACTGATTAATGAAACAAACATGAATATATACTGATTTGAGAAAATCATCTGTTATTAAAGAAAGGCGAGTTTTAACAAAAGAGCATGCGTCATTGTTACTGGTTTTAGACCTATAAGCGAGTGAAACGATTCAGATTCGATTAAGGCTCCTATAGGCATGCTTTCTATGTGTTGTCGATTTTGGACACTCTTATAAACGTAGTAAAAATGCAGAAACCTTATAGGCATGCCATCTAGATGCTGAATTTCGTTTTAAACCTATGAACATGATATCTAATTGCAGTTGATTATTTAAGACCTACGAACATGTTTGCCTGATGAGGAATGCATATGCAAGATTCAGAAAGAACCTATAGGCAGGATATCTACATGATGTGCAGAAATTCAAAAATTCCTATAGGCAGGATATCTATACGCTATGCAGAAGTTCAGAAATAAACTATAGGCATGGTACCTACATGAGAATGCAAGATTCCTATAGATATGGTATCTATATAAGAATGCAGAAATTCTTATAGACATGGTACCTATATGAGAATGCAAGATTCCTATAGACATGGTATCTATATGAGAATGCAGAAATTCATAAATTCCTATAGGTAGGTTATCTACCCTTTTTGCATACATAGCTACCCTCCCTCTTCACTGACCATTCCCGAGAGTTTTATTACAAAATTATTACAACCCAGAAAAAGTAAAGTAAAGGAAAAATACATCAGAAATTGAAAAGTATAACCAAGGAGAGCCTGATTCAGACTTCTTGTCTGAAGTATGAAGTAAATCAACTCCAAGAGATCATAATTCAAAGCCTTTCTCCTATTTGGGGTGTGTTAGAGTTCCCTAAGAGTATCATATAAACTCCGGGCAGTGCTTACACCCAAATGTATCACGGATTAAGCCATAGTGCAGTGGGAAAAGGCCAGCCTTCAGGTGTCCAAGTTCAGAGGGAGCTCGAGGTCCCAAGACAAGGCTCACAAGAGGGGGGCAGAACTTAGGGACTAAAAGAGAGTGCAAGTGCAGAAGTAGGATTCTGAAAGGGGAAAAGGGAAAAGGAAGCAGCTCACATCATTACACATAATGGTATAGGGAATGGGGAGTTACAAGAGGTAAAAAGCAGGTTAGTGGGCATAATCCAACAATGGGAGATGCTGGCACACCCATAAGCTTACTGGAACACATTGTTTAGAGGTTAGGATCCCCTAAGGGATCAAGTTCAAACCATAGACAATAACTTGCATATTGCCATATTTTAAACTGTAATTCAAAGCACATAAAGGGAAATAGGGAATAGAGATTCATAGCAGAAACAAGCAAAAGGAAATCAACATGCTAGTTTAAGTATTTAACTCCGCAGAAGTAGTAAAGTAGACATAGATGCAGAAAGCTGTAAGTAAACACATTGTGGTGATGCTGAAGTTAAATTAGGACATACCAGTTTCAAAGAAACAAACAGGGAAAAGCAGTAGTCTTGTGAAAGTCAGAATGCAGACAAGAAGGAAGAATTCTATTATGTGAGAGTGAGAATTCAGAAGAGATTGTGAATTGTGAAGTCTCCGTTTGTGAAGAAAGGTCGTGACTTTTATAGTGTGAAAGTCATGAGGAAACAAGGTAAGAAAATATTTGAAGAACTGATTGTCAATCAATTACACAAGACCTCCTTAATTAAGGGATTCAGATTCAAATGGGTATAAACTAATTAAGGAAATAAATTAATCAAACCTTTGTGCAAAGTAGGCAATTAGGGGTGAATACATAAAAGTTATTTAAGGACAGGGTTTTAAAATACACGGTTTGTGCAAATAAGGTAAGAAGATCAGTTAACAACCAGTAAATCAAAAAGGTCTGAGATTTTCTATGAATGAACCAAGTCAAAAAAGATGAAGAAGGGTTTCACTTAGGTCGCATCACAGAGAAAATTAGTAAACAATGGAAAGAAATCAATCACGCTATATTCAGAAGAAAGCTTGAACTAATTGCAAATTTAAAAACCATTTAGAGGGAAATTCATCATATATAAAGAACATGTGAGCATGTTAAGTATGAAACAAAACTTTCATGTCACTGTAAAATCAATAGGAAAAATCAGTGTAGAAGAGTTTTAGTAAAAAGGTCAGAATCATATGAAAACAAAGAAGTCCAAACTCAATTCAAAGACTCGAAGAGTTAGGGTTCTAAAATAAAACCCTAGTTCAATCAAATATATGATCAAACCTGGCAGAACCCCCAAATTTTAGGGTTTCCGCCTTGAATCAAGTACAGAGATGAGAAGACAAGTGGTCGAAGCAGGCTCAGAGGTTTCAGAGAAGAACTGAAACCACTTGTATGCTTCTATCAACAACAAAACTCATGAGAAAGCATGATATCAAGGTAATAGGTAGAACACAGTAGAAGCACTCAAAGAAAAAATAGAGGAGAAACACTGATAGGAACAGTGAACATGCTTAAGAAGTTTTTTAGAAGAAACTTAAATGTGGCTTAGTAGAAGGAAAGTAAGGAAGCTTAAGAACTTAGCAGGAAAGTACAGTAGGAGAAATATGCTGGAACATAGTAGAAGAAAAATACAAAAACATAATAGAAAAGCATATGAGAAAACAGTACGGAAAACATGGTAGAAGAACATACAAGCATGGAGTATATAAAACACAGTAAAAAGAACATACAAGAACGGAGTATAAAAACTCAGTAGAAGAACATACAAGAAGGGAACACAGTAGGAGAACATACGAGAACGTGGTAGATAAAAACATAGGAGCACAGTAGAGGCAAATACACAAAAGAAAAGGGAAAGAAAGTCAGAGAAACACTTAAACATTTTTTCAGAAAACCCTAGATCGGAAAGAAAGATTTTTTTTTAAAAAAAAGTAATTTTCGAAAGAAAAGTTAGGGAAATCGTTTGAAAACTCAAGGAGAGCACAAATACACAACGGATCTAAAGAAATCGGAGAAAAACCTCGAAGGGTTAGGGCTTCAGAAGAACCCTAGAAATGAGAAAGGCTTTGAAGAGCCACCGCTCTGAGTCGGAGAGGTAAGAAACAGGCTCAGATAACCTTGGTACGCCGGAGAAAGGCCGGAGATGACCTTGGAACCTCGAATCGACAGAGGTCTGTGTTCAACCCTTCATGGCTAGGCCTCGAATCTTCAGGTATCAGGTGCGTGGGAGCAAGAGGAGGTGGGTATAAGACTTCCATATCCTGAGAAGCCATGGATCCCGGTGGGTTTCAAGGTAGAAGTGATGGGAGGCGGCTAGGGTTAGAGAAGTTTCGAGAGTGTTTTGAGAGAGGGGAGGGTTTCAGAGGCGGCTGGTTAGGTGAAATGATTTAGGGTTAAGGGGTGTTGGTGGATTAAAAAAGGAAAGTAGGGATTATGGTCGTTGATCATTTTGATCAACGGCCTGGATTTAATGGGGGGCCGGACGGGTTGAACTTAATTGGATCAGGGGCGGGTAATTTAGGAATTGGGCCGGTCCATTTGAAATTGAAATTGGGGTTAATTGGGGGGTCGATTTGGGCTAAAATTTAAACAGGTAGGGCTAGTATTAAATAGCCACTTTTTCCCTCTTTATTTTTATTAAAATAGCAAAATGATTTCTGGAAACAAATTGAAGGTACTAATTTAATTAATAATACACAAATATTAAATTAAAAATTTTGGGATCAATTTTTTAATTATAAGAACAATTAAATCTTAAAATAGGCTAAAATTGCAATTATGTGCAATTTAATTTTAAAATACTCAATAAATTTGTAAAAAATGTGCAAAAATTACCTTAGCTATATTTTGGTATAAATATGAGAATAAAATAAAGGAGTTACCAAAAATGATAATTTGGGAAATAATTATTGTTTTTTTTTATAAAATAAGGCGATAAATTGCTTTAAAAATTGGAAAAATAATGAAACACTTGGACATGCTTATATATGCATACATATGCTATTTTAAAAGTATTTTACATATGAAAAATATATAGGGAAAGCTTGGGTATCAACAACCACCTCGTGGCGTACATATCTCAGGCCCTCGGCCTCATAATCAATATCAAATGTTTCCTCGCAACATAGGCCCTCGGCATTACTCAGTCAAAATCCTCAAAAGCCATTCGAGCAATAGTAAAACATGATTCTCAGCCCAAAATATCATTTAAAATATCATTATGTGTCAAAGCAGATTAAACATGGCTGAGTACGAAAAACAGTGAAATATAACATGACTGAGTTCAAGTATATAGTAAAATCAATGAGGAAATACCAGTAAAAATCCCCAAAAGGTTCAAATAGTTGGCACAAGGCCCAAATATGGCATTCAGCCCAAATCATGATGATAGCAAATAGATTTCAGTCAAATACGCGGTAAAATAGTCATTCGGGACGGACTAAGTCACAATCTCCAATAGTGCACGACCCCATGCTCGTCATCAAGCGTGTACGTCACCTCAATATAGCACAACAATGTGCAAGTCCGGGATTTCATACCCTCAGAATATCATTTACAATCATTACTCACCTCGAACTGGTCAAATCTCTAGCTCGCGACGTTTTGCCCCTCGAATCGGCCTCCACTCGCGTCGAATCTATGCAAAATCATAACGTGGACTTCAACATATATGCTAAGGGAATGAAGACCAAGTGATAATAATCAATTTACAACATAAATCCCGAAATTACCAAAACCCGACCCCAGGCCACGTCTCAGAATTTGATAATTTTTACATCAATAGATTCTTTATCTCCCCACGAGTTCATGCATATCAAAAGTTTTAAAATCCTACCGCAAATGGTCCTTCAACTCCTCCATCAAAGGTCTAAGTTTCCAAGCCCTAATTTTTCAATTTTTGGCTTATTTTCCATGATTATTTAGGTGGAATTCACTTTAGAATCGAGTTTTAAGTCCAAGAGTCTTACCTCCAAGTGATTCCCCTTGAATCCCTCTTCAATCCCCTTCAAAAAGCTCCAAAAACGACCAACAATGGAGGAAATAAACCCCAAAATCGCTGACAAGATGAGTATTTAAACATTCTGCCCAGGCCTGAAATCCTTCTTCGTGAACACGGTCAAAGCCTCGCGTTCACGAAGCACAAAATGTCTTTGACCAAAAATCCTCTTACGCAATCGCGACAACCCCATCGCGAACGCGATGCTTCACTCAGATAGACCTTCATGATCGCGTTCCCCCTATCGCGAACGCGATGAACAAATTCCCCCTGAACAGGGGCGTACGCAGGATATTTTGTAAGCGGTGTCGAAATTTATAAAAGAATTGCAATATAACTTTGTTTTATCATATTTTTAAATAAGAAATAGCCATAGTCTATTGGTTTTGTTGAGTCTTAAATTGGAAAAAATCCCGAGTTCAATTCTACTTCATCACAATTTTTAACCACGAAAGCTCTGTCAAATATTTGCAAAAGAAAAATGTTCTAATTGAGGTTTGAACCTTTGACCTCTTAGAGGAAAATCAAGCACCTAACCAACACACCAAGATACAATTTATATCAAGTGGCGTCATTTTTTCCTACTTATCCATTTTCGTATAGTATTAATACATATATTGAGTAAAATTTTCCGACGAAGTGGTGTCGCGTGACACCGCTTCGACAAGCGTGAATCCGCCCCTGCCCCTAAAGCTCGGCTGCCCATTCCTTCTATGCGAACGCGACAAAACCCCCGCAAACGTGAAGTACAGCTTCCCAGCCCTTTGCGAACGCGTAGCCTTCCTCGCAAACACGAAGGCTAAATTTCCAGCTTCCTCAACTGACCCTTCGAGAACGCGAAGGCCATTTTTCTGCAGCACTGACCTGCAATTTTTTGCAGGTTCCAACATCATGGAAATGGCCCGATTGACCAGCCGAAACTCACCCGAGGCCCCCAAGACCTCAACTAAAAGCTCCAAAATATCCCAAAACCTTATTCAAACTTGTACCAATCTTTAAAATACCTCAAACAACATCAAATCGACCAAAATACATCAGATTCAAGCGTAAGTTTCCAAAAACTTTTAAATTCCGCTTTTGATAAAAAACCCAACCAAACCACGTTCGAATGACCTAAAATTTTGTACACATATCCCAAATGACACAACGAAACTACTGCAACTCTCAGAATTCCATTACGACCCCTATATCAAAATCTCGCCTACCAACCGGAAATCGCCAAAATATCAACTTTGCCAATTCAAGTCTAAATCTACTCCGAACTTCTAAAACTCATTCTGATCGTGCCCCTAAGTCCCAAATCACCTCCCGAAGCTAACTATAAGGCCCCGTGAAGATTTCTGCTCAAAAACCCGAATCTCGTGGTGCTAAGTTAGGAATATGTGTTAGAAATTCATAAAATTCTTGGTTCAGAACTTTTTGGACTGATCTATGCTCTAAAAAGTCAAGAAATAATGTTTTCCAGAAAAGTGCGATTCTGCGGTCGAGAATGCGGTCGCATATCAGGTATGCAGACCGTATAGTCGCCGCAAAATGAGTCAGTGTGTTGATCAAATTTGAGGTCAACTATGCGGTCAAGTATGTGATCGCATAACCAATATGCGGACTGCATAGTCGTCGCATTTTTCCCTTGGGATTTTGTAAGGGGCAGTTCTGCGGTACATTATGCGACCGTAGAACGGGTATGCAGACCACATTTCTGCCGCATACCCAAACAGTGTGTTCAAGTTTTGGGGAGCATTTGCGGTCCATTATGCAGGCCGCATGTCAGCTTTGCGATCGCAAATGCGATCACAGATCTAACTCGGGGCTCCAATTTTCTAAGTATTGAACCCGACCTCCTCTCATTATATACGGTGTAATAGCTCATTTTGAGCCTATTTTCCTGATGCTTTTAGAAGGAGAGAGAGGGTCTTAGAGAGGGAAGTGAATTTCATCAATATTGATCCAAAAATCCTTGTTAAAACATTGAAGATAATCAAGTGATGGACCTAAACCCTTATCCCAAGAGGTAAGGCTTCATCACCTCAGCGTATTTTCAAAATGTATGCGAAATTTTCAAAATGTATCAAGTGAGGGACCTAACATCAATTGTATGCGAAATTTTCAAAATGTGAATTTTGGCTTGAATCTGTCACGTTCTTGGGTCATGTTGTTTCCGGGGAAGGAATTATGGTTGATCCTCAAAAGATTGCAGCAGTGAAGAATTGGCCTAGACCTACCACCCCAACAGAGATTCGCAGTTTCTTGGGTTTGGCTGGGTACTAAAGGATGTTTGTGGAGGGGTTTTCTACTCTTGCCTCTCCATTGACTAAATTGACGCAGAAAGCAGTTAAATTCCAATGGTATGATTCTTGTGAAAAGAATTTCCAAGAATTGAAATCAAGGTTGACAACAACACCAGTGTTAGCCCTGCCAGATGGTACAGAGGGATTGGTGGTGTATTGTGATGCTTCCAGGATTGGGCTCGGGTGTGTGTTGATGCATCACAGTAAGATTATAGCCTACGCTTCTAGGCAACTCAAGAATCATGAAAAGAACTATCCAATCCATGACTTAGAGCTAGCGGCAGTGGTATTTGCGTTAAAAATTTGGCGACATTATTTGTATGGGGTCCATGTGGATGTATTTATGGATCATAAGAGCCTTCAATATATTTTCAAGCAGAAGGCGTTGAATCTGAGGCAAAGAAGATGGTTAGAGTTACTCAAGGACTATGCCATTGATATACTCTATTACCCGGGAAAGGCTAATGTTGTGGCGGCGCTCTTCGTCAAAAATCTATGGGAAGTTTGGCTCATTTGGAGGCATATTAGAGGCCATTAGCCAGGGAGGTTTACCAGTTAGCTTGTTTGGGAGTTCGCCTAGAGGACTCTAATGAAGGAGGGTAATTGTGCAGAACAGGGCTGAATCATCGCTTGTGGTGGAGGTGAAAGAAAAGCAATTCAATGATCCATTATTAGCACAACTAAAAGAGGGGATTCACAAACACAAGACCATAGCTTTTTCCCTATGCATGGATGATGGTACCCTACGGTACCAAGACCGCCTATGTGTTCCTGATATTGACGATCTTCAGGAAAGGATCATGGCAGAAGCTCACTTCTAGGTATTCCGTGCACCCAGGTTCTACGAAAATGTATCATGATCTCAAGAAAATTTATTGATGGAACAACATGAAGAAGGATGTGGCAGACTTTGTGGCAAAATGTCCGAATTGTCAACAAGTGAAGGCCGAACATCAAAGGCCCGGTGGATTGTCTCAAAGCATACTAAATTCCAATGTGGAAATGGGAGATAATTAACATGGATTTTGTGGTAGGGTTGCCGCGCACCCCGCACAAGTTTGACTCAATTTGGGTAATCGTGGATCGACTCACGAAATCAGCGCACTTCTTGCCAGTTAAAGCTACCGACATAGAGGAACAGTATGACCAGTTGTATATCAAGGAAATAGTCAGTTTGCATGGTACTCCAGTCTCAATTATTTTCGATCGAGGGGCTCAGTTCATAGGCAACGTTTGGAAGATTTTTCAACAAGGTTTGGGCAGGCAGATAAATCTTAGCACAGTTTTTCACCCCCAAAACCGACGGGCAGGCAGAGCGGACTATTCATACGCTTGAGGATATGTTGCATGCTTGTACTCTCGATTTCAAAGGTAGATGGGATGATCATTTGCCACTTATAGAATTTTCTTACAACAACAACTTCCATGCTAGTATCCAGATGGCACTATTTGAAACATTGTATGGTAGGAGATGTAGGTCTCCCATTAGGTGGTTCGAGGTTGGAGAAGCGGAATTGATAGGGCCGGACCTCGTGCATCAGGCCATAGAGAAAATCAAGATTATCAAGGAGAGGTTGAAAACTACTCAGAGTCGCCAAAAATCTTACTCGGATGTGCGTCGCAGAGATTTGGAATTCAAGGAGGATGATTGGGTATATTTGAAGGTTTCCCCATGAAGGGTATCATGCGATTTGGAAAGAAAGGGAAATTAAGTTCGAGGTATGTCGGACCATATCGAATCATTCAGAGGATTGGTCCGGTGGCATACAAGCTCGAGCTGCCACCCGAGATGTCACTGGTACAACCGGTCTTTCATGTGTCCATGTTGAGAAAGTTAGTGGGAGATCCGTCCACTATTGTGCCGGTTGAAACCATTGAGGTTAATGAAGAGTTGTCGTATGAAGAAGTTCCAGTTGCCATTCTTGATAGACAAGTTCGAAAATTAAGAAATAAGGAAATTGCATCCGTGAAAGTGTTATGGCGGAACCAGTAAGTTGAGGAAGCCACTTGGGAAGCCGAGGAAGAAGTGAAAAAGCAGTACCCACATTTGTTTGAATAGTCATGTCATAACTTTTGTGTATTTAGCCCCTATGAACTATCATCTTCTGACTTGGTCTATGTAAAGCTGTCCCCTTTTTGGTAATATGTTGCCTATACGGCCACGGTTGATGTTGTACAAGTTATATTATATCTATAAATATGTTTATGCTGTTAGGATATGTTTCTGGGGCTCTCTGGCAGGTAGATAGGCCTAGTTACAAAGGAAACTCTAGCGAAATTTTTGGAAATTTAGAGAGTTAACCAAATTTAGGGCTGTGGATATTTTTCATGTTGTGAAAAGCTGAGGTTGCATAAACAATCCTAATAAGTGAGCCTTGATCCTCATTCAAGGACGAATGATCTTAAGTGGGGGAGGATGTAAGGCCCCATGAAAATTTCTGCTCAAAAACACAAATCTCGGGGTGCTAAGTTAGGAACATGTGTTAGAAATTCATAAAATTCTCGGTTTGAACCTTTTTGGACTGATCTATGCTCTAAAAAGTCAAGAAATAATGTTTTCCAGAAAAGTGCGATTCTGCGGTCGAGAATGCGATCGCATATCAGGTATGCGGACCGCATAGTCGCCGCAAAATGAGTCAGTGTGTTGGTCAAATTTGAGGTCAACTATGCGGTCAAGTATGCGATCGCATACCAATATGCGGACAACATAGTCGTCACATATTTCCCTTGGGATTTTGTAATGGGCAGTTCTGCGGTGCATTATGCGACCGCGGAATAGGTATGCGGACCATATTTCTGTCGCATACCCAGACAGTGTGTTCAGGTTTTGGGGAGCATTTGCGATCCATTATGCGGGCCGCATGTCAGCTTTGCGATCGCAGATCTGACTCGGGGCACCAATTTTCTAAATTTTAAACCCGACCTCTTATCGTTATATACGGTGTAATAGCTCATTTTGAGCCTGTTTTCCTGATGCTTTTAGAGGGAGAGAGAGGGTCTTAGAGAGGGGAAGTGACTTTCATCAATATTGATCCAAAAATCCTTGTTAAAACATTGAAGATAATCAAGTGAGGGACCTAAACCCTCATCCCAAGAGGTAAGGCTTCATCACCTCAGCTCTCATTTTTACACATAGCTACAAAGGGTCATTAGTGAGGTAATTCATGGGATAAGGGGGCTTGCATTGCATGCATGTGTTCTTGAAGAGTATGGAGAATTATAAACGAGGAGGCATGGGTAATGGGCTCGTGTAATCTTGCATAAAAGAACCATAAGGCCTTAATTAACACTAATTGCTTGGTAAAATGCTTAAGAGAGCTTAGATTATGATCTTTTCTTGATTATGAGTTAAATTGTGCTATATTGCTTAAATAGATTGAAGTGTGAACATTCTGGAATGTTATTGGATTAAGGAAAGCTCGGTTGAGGTATGTATGGCTTAAACCCCGTCTCTTAGAAATTGATCTTCCATGGTGCTCGTGTAAATGTTGTAAGTTTGAAACGTGATTGATACAGTACTTGTTATGTTAAGTGGATTATTATTGTGAAAATATATGTGGTAGGTACTTCTTCATGTGTTTAATGTGTTATTCTTTGTATATGGAGGATGTATGGAGAACATGGTCTATGTGCTAATGCCTAAATGTCATGCCAAGGTTACTTTGGGACTAATATACCAAACTTGACGAATTCCTCTCTATGCTTATGATTTAAATTGCCTTCGTATGCGCCTATGATCTTAAGTGGCAAAGTAAATGTTAAAAATGGGAACAATGTGAAACGTGAATTATGGAATATGAATCATGTATTGAAATGCTTAGACCTTAAATTTAGATTGAAGTGGCATTATCGTACCATCTACGTGAAGTCTTATCTATGCTTATGATTTAAATTGCTCTTGTGTGCACCTACTATCCTAAGTGGCAAAGCTAATGTTGAATATGGGAACGATGTAAAAATGTGGCCTAGTGCCACGAATAATGTGATAATTTGTGGCCCCAAGTGCCTATGAAATGATATATGTGAAACGAAGTGATTAATGCGATGATAACAATGCCTTGGAAAGGCGGCCTAGCCGATCAGGCCGAGATCGAACTCCGCTCAAGATAGCGGTGGTATTGTGAATGGATTCCGGGAAAGAAGGAAAATAAGATTATGATTGAAGTATATGTCTCAAATGAGGCGACCTAGCTGATCGGGTCGAGATCCGACTCCGCTCAAGATAGCGGTGGTATTGTGAACAAATGATGAATAGTATGGAATGCCCCAAACTAAAAAGCTAAGGAAAAACAATGTGGAATTTGCACGATTCTTTTGATTGATAATGTGGTGATAGTTTGAAGTTTTGAGTTATATTTGTGAATTCCTGTTCTTGTATAGTTCTTTCTAACTAGATGGTGTTTAGTTATACATACTAGTACTATTCCATGGTACTAACGTCCCTTTTGCCGGGGGAGCTACATTTTTAACTGAATGTAGATGGCTCCATAGCAGATAGTGCCGATCGTGTATAACATAGCATCCTTTTCTCAAAATCTTGGTGAGCCCCTTCCTCCTTCAAGGGGTCAGGTTGTACACCTTTTGTTATAGATGTCCATTTTGAGGTATAGCCGGGGCCTTGTTGCCGACGTTGTTATCACTGTCTTTTGTATCAATAGAGGCTCTGTAGACATTTGTGTGGGTTATGTACAGATATTAGATAGGTCAATGAACCATGTTGCAACCTTGTACTCTTGCTTTCTTTTAAACTATAACTGTATGGAATCTCGAACACTTAACTACGATTTAACGTTGTGATAAAAAATGAACTAAAATGCTGAATGTACTATCTTTCCTGGTCTAAATAAATGAAAGCATGGTTTCCTTGTTCATATTGAGTTGGATGGGTAGTGTTAGATAAGGCTTGCTCAGTTGGGTTCACTCGATTGAGTGTCGGTCGCGCCTCTCAAGGTGGGGGCGTTAAAAACTTGGTATCAAAGCCTAAGGTTTTAAAGTATCCTAAGATGTCTCGGAGCCGTGTCTAGTAGAGTTTCTTATCGGTGTGAAGTCGACTACATTTATAAGTTGTAGGCTACTTGGGCATTTAGGAATAACATTCTTCTTTGATATTCTGAATCATATGGTGAGACTGTTCCCTTTCTAACTAGTGTATTGTTCCATCTTTTAGTAAATGGCACCTAAGAAGAAAGCGAGAATTGGACAAGAAGCCAATGCCACCACATGAGTGGTTGATGAATCACTGCTTGATACTGCAGGTGAGGGTAGTCGCCCTGCTATCACTCTGCCTGAATCTCCTATTCCAGAGCAGACTACCCCAACTCCTACACCTGTGGAGGGTACCACTATCCCTCCCATTGAAACTTCTGTCCCGCCTCCAGCCCCAGTTTCCAGTTCTGGTATTTCTGATGGGGCTCTTAGGGGAGCTATTCAGATGTTGACTCAGCTAGTGGCCTCTCAGGACCAGAGGTCAAATGTTGCGCCCAGTTCATCCAGCCAACAAGAGTATTCTACTAGTTCTAGGGTAAATAGATTTTTTCAGCTAGACCCTCCAGTGTTTTCAAGTGCCAATCTAGAAGAATACCCTTAAGATTTCATTGATGAGATGCACAAGACCCTCAGGGTTATGCGTGCAACTGAGACGGAGGGAGTAGAGTTAGTTGCCTACCGTCTGAAAGGGGTGTCCTATTTATGGTTTGAGTTGTGGGAAGATTCCCGTAGGGAGGGGAGCTCTCCGATAATATGGAGCGAGTTTGCCGATGCATTTATAGATCATTTCCTGCCCACCGAGACAAGGGCAGCCCGTGCAGTAGAGTTTGAAAATTTGAGGCAAGGTAACAAAAGTGTGTGGAAGTACCACATGGAGTTTGCTCGCTTGTCCAAGTATGTCATTCATATGTTGCCCACAATGGAGGCCAGGGTGCGCCAGTTTGTTCAGGGCCTTAATTCTTTGACTATTAATGAGGCTTCTATGGCTGCATTGAATTCTGATATGAATTATGGGAAGATGGTAGCATTTGCTAAGGCCACAGAAAACCGTAAACTGAAGAACAGAATGGAGAGAGAGGGTAACAGCAAGGCCCGGTCTACGGGCAATATAGGAGAGTCACTAGGTGGGGGAAGATCAGCTTTCACAGGAGGATCATCAAGGCCTTCCCAGTTTGTTGCACAGATTTCAGCCAGTGCACCGCCAGCAGCAGTTGAGTCATTTCAGGCCCGGACAGGGCAACAGGGGACCCCATCAACGGGGTCGGTCTGGAGAGAGGTTCTAGCAGAAGCAGAGATCCCCGTGGCCCAGGTGCAAGAAGATGCACTTGGGGATTTGCTACATGGAGTTTCCCGTATGTTATGGATGTGGGATGAGGGGCCATATTTAGAGGCATTGTCGTGTGTTCCGCTAGGGAGCAGGTAGGGGCACCGCACAGCCAGCCAGCCCAGCAGCTGCTATATCTTCAACCCCCTCTCCAGCTCAAGGTACCCCAGCACACTCAGGGCGTGGTGCAGCTAGGGGTGGTGCGCAGAGTTTAGGAGGACCCAACCAGTTCTATGCTATGAGTGAACGCAAACTGCAGAGGCTTCCCCAGATGTTGTTATAGGTATTCTGACTATTCAATCTCATGACATGTATGCACTTATTGACCCCGGTTCCACCTGTCCTATGTTACCCCTTTTGTTGCTATGGGATTCGGGAAAGAACCAGAACAACTTTATGAACCATTCTCGGTGTCTACTTCGGTTGGTGAGTCAATTTTGGTTACTCGAATTTATATAAGTTATGTTACCATGGTGTGCGGTAGGGATACCAGGACCGATCTTATTGAATTGGGAATGGTAGATTTTGATGTAATAATGGGAACAGATTGGCTTTATTCATGTTTTTCCAAGCTTGATTGTCGGACTAGAACTATGAAGCTTGAATTTCCTAATGAGCCCGCTATTGTATAAGAGGGAGATAATGTAGTGCCTAGAGGTCGGTTTATTTCCTACCTTAAGGCCGCAAAGATGATCATGAAGGGGCGTATCTATCATTTAGTTCGGGTTACAGACACCAATGTCGAGGCGCTTAGCCTTGAGTCTATACCAGTTGTGAATGAATTTCCAAATATCTTTCAAGATGAGCTCCTTGGGATTCCTCCGGACAGGGAGATTGATTTTGGGATCGATATGATACCAGGCATGCAGCCTATATCGATTCCACCTTACAGAATGGCACCGGTAGAACTGAAAGAGCTAAAGGAACAATTGAAGGATTTGCTAGAAAAGGGTTTCATCGGGCCGAGTGTGTCTCCATGGGGCGCACCAGTCTTGTTTGTAAGAAAGAAAGATGGGTTGTTGAGGATGTGTATTGACTACCGACAACTCAACAAAGTCACAATCAAAAACAAATACCCTCTGCCAAGAATAGATGACTTGTTTGATCAATTGCAAGGTGCTACGTGTTTCTCAAAAATTGACTTGTGGTCCGGGTATCATCAATTGAAGATAAGGAAGTAGGATATTCCAAAGACGGCTTTCAGAACCTGGTATGGGCACTTTGAATTTATGCTAATGTCTTTTGGGCTAACAAATGCCCCGGCAGCATTCATGGATCTTATGAATCGAGTCTTCAAGCCTTTTCTAGACTCATTTTTGATAGTGTTACTTGATGATATTCTTGTGTATTCCCGGAGTCGGGAGGACCATGCTGGCCATCTCAGGGCAGTTTTGCAGACTCTTCAGCAACATCAATTATATGCGAAATTTTCAAAATGTGAATTTTGGCTTGAATCTGTCGCGTTCTTGGGTCCTGTTGTTTCCAGGGAAGGAATTATGGTTGATCCTCAAAAGATTGAAGCAATGAAGAATTGGCCTAGACCTACCACTCCAACTGAGTTCCGTAGTTTCTTAGGTTTAGCTGGATACTAAAGGAGGTTTGTGGAGGGGTTTTATACTCTTGCCTCTCCATTGACTAAATTGACGCAGAAAGCAGTTAAATTCCAATGGTCTGATGCTTGTGAAAAGAGTTTCCAAGAATTGAAATCAAGGTTGACAACAACACCGGTATTGGCCCTGCCAGAGGGTACAGAGAGATTTGTGGTGTATTGCGATACTTCAAGGATCGTGCTCGGGTGCGTGTTAATGCAGCAAAGTAAGGTTATAGCCTACTCTTCTAGGAAACTCAAGAATCATGAAAAGAACTATCCAACCCATGACTTAGAGCTAGCGGCAGTGGTGTTTGCGCTAAAAATTTGGCGACATTATTTGTATGGGGTCCATGTGGATGTGTTTACGGATCATAAGAACCTTCAATATATTTTCAAGCAGAAGGAGTTGAATCTGAGGCAAAGAAGATGGCTAGAGTTACTCAAGGACTATGACATTGATATTCTCTATCACCCGGGAAAGGCTAATGTTGTGGCAGACGCTCTTAGTCGAAAATCTATGGGAAGTTTGGCTCATTTGGAGGCATATTAGAGGCCGTTAGCCAGGGAGGTTTACCAATTGGCTTGTTTGGGAGTTCGCCTTGCAGACTCTAATGAAGGAGGGCTAGTTGTGCAGAACAGGGCTGAATCATCGCTTGTGGCAGAGGTGAAAGAAAAGCAATTCAATGATCCATTATTAGCACAACTTAAAGAGGGGATCCACAAACACAAGACCGCAGCTTTTTCCCTAGGCATGGATGATGGTACCCTATGGTACCAAGACCGCCTATGTGTTCCTGATATTGACGGTCTTCGGGAAAGGATCATGGCAGAAGCTCACACTTCCAGGTATTCCGTGCATCTAGGTTCTACGAAAATGTATCATGATCTCAAGGAAATTTATTGGTGGAACAACATGAAGAAGGATGTGGCAGACTTTGTGGCAAAATGTCTGAATTGTCAGCAAGTAAAGGCCGAACATCAAAGGCCCGGTGGATTGGCTTAAAGCATAGAAATTCCAATGTGGAAATGGGAGATGATTAACATAGATTTCGTGGTAGGGTTGTGCCCACCCCGCGCAAGTTTGACTCAATTTTGGTAATCGTGGATCGACTCACAAAATCAACGCACTTCTTACTAGTTAAACTTACCGACACAACGGAACAATATGCCCAGTTGTATATCAAGGAAATAGTCAGGTTGCATTGTACTCTAGTTTCAATCATTTCCGATCGAGGGGCTCAGTTCACAGGCAACTTTTGGAAGAAATTTCAGCAAGGTTTGGGCATGCAGATAAATCTTAGCATAGCTTTTCACCCCCAAACCGACGGGCAAGTAGAGCGGACTATTCAGACGCTTGAGGATATGTTGCGTGCTTGTACTCTCGATTTCAAAGGTTGCTGGGATGATCATTTGCCACTTATTGAATTTGCTTACAACAACAACTTCCATGCTAGTATCCAGATGGCACCATTTGAAACATTGTATGGTAGGAGATGTAGGTCTCCCATTGGGTGGTTCGAGGTTAGATAAGCAGAATTGATAGGGCCGGACCTCGTGCATCAGGCCATGGAGAAACTCAAGATTATCAAGGAGAGGTTGAAAACTGCTCAGAGTCGCCAAAAATCTTATTCGGATGTGCATCGCAGAGATTTGGAATTCAAGGAGGATGATTGGGTATTTTTGAAAGTTTCCCCCATGAAGGGTATCATGCGATTTGGAAAGAAAGGGAAATTGAGTCCGAGGTATGTCGGACCATACCGAATCATTCAGAGGATTGGTCCAGTGGCATACAAGCTCGAGCTGCCACCCGAGATGTCATTGGTACACCCAGTCTTTCATGTGTCCATGTTGATAAAGGTAGTGGGAGATCCGTCCACTATTGTGCTAGTTGAAACCATTGAGGTTAATGAAGAGTTGTCGTATGAAGAAGTTCCAATTACCATTCTTGATAGGCAAGTTCGAAAATTGAGAAATAAGGAAATTGCATCCGTAAAAGTGTTATAGCGGAACAAGCAAGTTGAGGAAGCCACTTGGGAAACCAGGATGAAGTGAAAAAGCAGTACCCATATTTGTTTGTATAGTCATGTAATAACTTTTGTTTATTTAGCCCCTATGAACTATCTTCTTCTGACTTGGTCTATGTAAAGTTGTCCCCTTTTTGGTAATATGTTGCCTATACGGCCATGGTTGATGTTGTACAAGTTATATAATATCTATGAATATGTTTATGCTGTTAGGATATGCTTCTAGGGCTCTCTGGCAGGTAAATAGTCCTAGTTACAAAGGAAACTCTGACAAAATTTTTGGAAATTTAGGAAGTTAACCAAATTTAGGGTTGTGGATATGTTTCATGTTGTGAAAAGCTGAGGTTGCATAAACATTCCTAATAAGTGATCCTTGATCCTCATTCGAGGATGAATGATCTTAAGTGGGGGAGGATGTAAGGCCCCGTGAAGTTTTCTGTTCAAAAACCTGAATCTCGTGGTGCTAAGTTAGGAACATATGTTAGAAATTCATAAAATTCTCGTTTCGGACATTTTTGGACTGATCTATGCTCTAAAAAGTCAAGAAATAATATTTTCCAGAAAAGTGCGATTTTGCGGTCGAGAATGCGGTCGTATATCAGGTATGGGGACCGCATACTCGTCGCAAAATGAGTCATTGTGTTGGTCAAATTTGAGGTCAAGTATACGATCGCATAACCAATATGCGGACCGCATAGTCGTCGCATATTTCCCTTGGGATTTTGTAAGGGGCAGTTCTGCGGTACATTATGCGACCGCGGAACGGGTATGCGGACCACATTTCTGCCGCATACTCAGACAGTGTGTTCAGGTTTTGGGGAGCATTTGCGGTCCATTATGTGGGCCGCATGTCAGTTTTGCGATTGCAGATCTGACTCGGGGATCCAATTTTCTAAATTTTAAACCCGACCTCCTATCATTATATACTGTGTAATAGCTCATTTTGAGCCTGTTTTCCTGATGCTTTTAGAGGGAGAGAGAGGGTCTTAGAGAGGGGAAGTGACTTTCATCAATATTGATCCAAAAATCCTGGTTAAAACATTGAAGATAATCAAGTGAGGGACCTAAACCCTCATCCCAAGAGGTAAGGCTTCATCACCTCATCTCTCATTTTTACACATAGCTACAAAGGGTCATTAATGAGGTAATTCATGGGGGTAAGGGGTTTGCATTGCATGCATGTGTTCTTGAAGAGTATGGGGAATTACAAAAGAGGAGGCATGGGTAATGGGATAGTGTAATCTTGCATAAAAGAATCATAAGACCTTAATGAACACTAATTGCTCGGTAAAATGCTCGAGAGAGCTTAGATTATGATCTTTTCTTGATTATGAATTAAATTGTGCTATATTGCTTAAATAGATTGAAGTGCAAACATTCCGGAATGTTATAGGATTAAGGAAAGCTCGGTTGAGGTATGTATGGCTTAAACCCCATCTCTTAGAAATTGAGCTTCCATAGTGCCCGTGTAAATGTTGTAAGTTCGAAACATGATTGATACAGTACTTGTTATGTTAAGTGGATTATTATTGTGAAAATGTATGTGGTAGGTACTTCTTCATGTGTTTAATGTGTTATTCTTTGTATATGGAGGATGTGTGGAGAACATGGTCTATGTGCTAATGCCTAAATGTCATGCCAAGATTACTTTGGGACTAATATGCCAAACTTGACGAATTCCTCTCTATGCTTATGATTTAAATTGTCTTCGTATGCGCCTATGATCTTAAGTGGCAAAGTAAATGTTTAAAATGGGAACAATGTGAAACGTGAATTATGGAATATGAATCATGTATTGAAATGCTTAGACCTTAAATTTAGATTGAAGTTGCATTGTTGTGCCATCTACGTGATGTCTTATCTATGCTTATGATTTAAACTGCTCTTGTGTGCACCTACTGTCCTAAGTGGCAAAGCTAATGTTGAATATGGGAACAATGTAAAAATGTGGCCTAGTGCCACGGATAATGTGATAATTTGTGGCCCCAAGTGCCTATGAAATGATATATGTGAAACGAAGTGATTAATGCGATGGGAACAATGCCTTGGAAAGGCGGCCTAGCTGATCGGGCCGAGATCGAACTCCGCTCAAGATAGCGGTGGTATTGTGAATGAATTCCGGAAAAGAAGGAAAATGAGATTGTGATTGAAGTATATGTCTCAAATGAGGCATCCTAGCCGATCGGGTCGAGATCGGACTCCGCTCAAGATAGCGATACCATATAACACGGATAAACAAAGCATAAAGAAGCAAAAATGGGGAAAACGGTTCGGTAACTCATGAGACGACTGGCCGAGTCGTCACATCCTCCCCAACTTAAACAAGCGTTCGTCCTCGAACGAGTCAAGAAACATACCTAAAGCCTCAAACTGGTGAGGATATCTGCTCTGCATCTCCCGCTCGGTCTCCTAGGTAGCCTGCTCCACGGGTCGACCTCTCCACTGCAGCTATATCCTTTGACCTCAACTTTCGAACCTGACGACCCAAAATTGCTACTGGCTCCACATCATGAGTCAAATCATTATCCAACTGAACCGTGCTGAAATCCAAAACTTGAGATGGATCCCCAATATATTTCCGGAGCATAAAAACATGAAATACCGGATGCACACTAGACAAGATGGGTGGCAAAGCAAGCTCATAAGCCACATCCCCAATCCTCCGAAGCACCTCAAAAGGCCCAATGAACCGAGGACTCAATTTACCTTTCTTTTCAAATCTCATAACACCCTTCATGGGCAAAACCTTCAACAGAACCTTCTAGCTAACCATGTAGGACACATCTCGAACCTTCCTGTCAGCATAACTCTTTTGCGTTGACTGAGCTACACGAAGTCTCTCCTGAATTACCTTCACCTATTCCAAAGCATCCTGCACCAAGTCTGTCCCCAATAGCCTAGCCTCACCGAGCTCAAACTAACCAAATAGAGATCTACACCGCCTCCCATATAAAGCTTCATATGAAGCCATCTGAATACTCGACTGGTAGTTGTTGTTATAAGCAAATTCTGCAAGCGGTAGAAACTGATCCCATGACCCTCCGTAATCAATGACACAAGCACGCAACATGTACTCCAATATCTGAATAGTGCACTCGGACTGCCCATCCATCTGAGGGTGAACAGTTGTGCTCAACTCAACCTAAGTACCCAACTCTCGTTGCACAGATCTCCAAAACTGCTATGTAAACTGAGTTCCCCTATTTGAAATGATGGAAATTGGGACACCATGCAACCAAATAATCTCCCGGATATAGATATCTGCTAACCGCTCTAAAGAATAGGTAGTACACATATGAATGAAGTGTGCAGACTTGGTCAGCCGATCCACAATCACCCAAATAGTATCGAACTTTTTCAAAGCTCGAGGAAGTCCAACTACGAAGTCTATAGTGATCCTCTCCCACTTCCACTCTAGAATATCCATCTGCTGAAGCAAGTCACCCGGTCTTTGATGCTCATATTTCGCCTGCTGACAATTGAGACACCGAGCCACAAATCTCACAATGTCTTTCTTCATTTTTCGCCACCAATAGTGTTGTCTCAAGTCTTGATACATCTTCACGGAACCTGGATGAATGGAATACCGCGAGCTATGGGCCTCTTCCATAATCAACACCCGAAGCCCATCTACATTGGGCACACATATCCGGCCCTGTATCGTCAACACCCCATTATCACCAATGGTCACATCTCTGGCATCATCATGCTGAACTCTATCCTTCAGGACAAGCAAATGTAGATCATCATACTGGCACTCTCTGATGCGATCATATAAGGAAGACCGAGAAACCACACAAGCCAATACCCGGTTGGGCTCCGAAATATCTAACCTCACGAACCTATTGGCTAAGGCCTGAACATCAACTGCAAGAGGTCTCTCCCTAACTGGAATATATGCCAAATTCCCCATACTCATAGACTTTCAGCTCAAAGCATCGGCCACCACATTGGCCTTCCCCGGATGGTACAATATAGTGATATCATAATACTTAAGAAACTCCAACCACCTCCGCTGCCTCAAATTGAGATTCTTCTGTTTGAACAAGTGCTGGAGGCTACGATGATCAGTAAACACCACAAGACACACCATACAAGTAATGCCTCCAAATCTTCAAGGCGTGAACTATAGCAGCAAACTCCAAATCATGAACGGGGTAGTTCTTCTCATGGGGCTTTAACTGACGAGAAGCATAAGCAATAGCTCTACCCTCCTACATCAAAACACAACCAATACCAACTCTCAAAGCATCACAATACACGGTATATGAACCTGAAGTTGATGGAAAAACTAACACTGGAGCTGTGGTCAAAGCTATCTTGAGCTTCTGAAAGCTCTCCTCGCACTCGTCTGACCATACAAATAAAGCACCCTTTTGAGTCAACTTGGTAAAGGGCGATGCGATAGATGATAATCCCTGAACAAACTGGCGATAATAGCCTACCAAACCAAGAAAGTTGCGAATCTCTGTGGCTGAGGACGGTCTAGGACAACTCTGAACCGCCTCTATCTTCTTCGAATCAACCTGAATACCCTTGATAGACACCACGTGCCCCAAGAAAGCCACTAAACTGAGCCAAAACTCACACTTGGAGAATTTTGCATAAAGCTTCTCCTCCCTCAATCTCTGCAACACAACTCTCAAATGCTCCGCGTACTCCTCCTGACTACGTGAATATACCAGAATATCATCAATGAAGACTATGACAAACGAGTCAGGATAAGGCTGGAACACGCTGTTCATCAAATGCATGAACGTTGCTGATGCATTGGTCAACCCAAAAGACATCACCAAGAACTCATAATGACCATATCGGGTCCTGAAAACTGTCTAAAGAATATCCGAGTCCCTGATCTTCAACTGGTGATAACCCGAACGGAGATCAATCTTGGAGAACACTCTCGCTCCCTGAAGCTGGTCAAATAAATCATCAATGCGAGGCAAAGGATACTTGTTCTTAATTGTTACTTTGTTCAATTTCCTATAATCAATGCACATCCTCATAGTGCCATCCTTCTTCTTCACAAATAGAACCGGTGCACCCCAAGGTGACACACTAGGCCAAATAAACCCTTTATCAAGGAGTTCCTAAAGCTACTCCTTTAATTCCTTCAACTCTACTAGTGCCATACGATATGGTAGAATAGAAATGGGCTGAGTGCCCAGCACCAGCTCAATACCAAAATCAATATCCTTGTCCAATGGCATGCCCGACAGATCTGCAGGAAATACATCAGGAAAATCCCTCACAACTGGAAAAAAATCAATACTGGGAGTCTCAACACCGACATCCCTCACAAAGGCTAGATACGAAAGACAACCCTTCCCAACCATACGTGGGGCTTTCAAGAATGAGATCACTCTACTAGGAACATAATCAGACACACCTCACCACTAGATCTACGGCACACCCAGTATAGCCAATATGACTGTCTTAGCATGACAGTCTAGAATAGCACGACACGGAGATAAACTATCCATGCCTAAAATGACATCGAAATCCACCATACACAATAATAAAAGATCCACACGGGTCTCCAGACCCCCAATTATCACCACACATGACTGGTACACACGGTCTACAATAACAGTATCACCCACCGGGGTAGGTACATGAATAGGTGAAGCAAGAAACTCATGGAGCGTACCCAAATAACAAGCAAAGTATGATGACATATAAGAAAAGGTGGAACCGAGATCAAATAATACAGAGGCATCTCTGTGGTAGACTGAAACAACACCTGTAATAACAGCATCTGAAGCAATAACATCGAGTCTACCTGGAAGTGCATAGAAACGGGCCTGACCACCACTTGATCGACCTCCCCCTCTGGGGCGACCCCTAGTTGACTGACCTCCACCCCTAGCTGGCTGGGCGGGTGGTGGTGAATTAACTGGCGCTGGAGCCAATGACTGACCCCTTTGCTGAGACGAACTCGCAAGACGACGAGGGCACTGCCTCCATATATGACCCATCTCACCACACTCATAAACACTCCCAAGTGCTGGAGAAGGGGACTGAAGGGAACCCCTCGTACCGGAGTGACTAGTAGATGCACTCGGCATAGAAAAGCCCTGAGCTGATGGAGCATGGGACGAACTCTGAGCTGGAAGGGCACTAAGTGATGACTAGCCCTGATGAGAACTGTGAGAACCATGACCCGATGATGCCCCACAATAACCTGGGGGAGCTGGTTGAGCATGCCTGAATGGACGGCCTCTACCATGCTGAAATTGACCTCTCAAAGGAGTACCACTGTAACTACCAGATCCTCAAGGCCTCTTGGCCTCCCTCTCCTCTCGCTCCTAGCAACGAACAGACTCAATCTCACGGGCAATATCCACAACCTCCTCGAAAGTAGCACCAATCACCCTCTCCCTAGTCATGAGAATACGAAGCTGATAAGTGAGGCCATCAACAAACCTCCTAATCCTTTCTCTATCTATCGGAACCATCCAAATAGCATGACGAGCTAACTTGGAGAATCTCATCTCGTACTACATCACAATCATCTCTCCTTGACGCAACCACTCAAACTCCCTACGCAGCTCCTCTCTACGGGAATGCGGCACATACTTCTCCAGAAAGAGAACGGAGAACTGCTTCCAGGTAAGGGGTGCTGCACCAATAGGCCTACGCCTCTTAAAAGCCTCCCAACAAGTGAAGGCAACTCTAAAAAACTGATAAGTAGTGAAAGCGACCCCGCTGGTCTCCAGAATACCCGTTGTATGAAGTATCCTCTGGCACTTATCTAAGAAACCCTAGGCATCCTCGACCCCTGTACCACTGAAGGTCGGAGTTTGCAGTCTACCAAACCTCTCCAACCTACGTTGCTCATTCTCCGACATAGTAGGAACTACATAATCCTAAGCAGCTGCAACTGTTTGCGCTAGATGTTCCCCCGGCGTCTGAAGTCCTTGCACGACCTGCTCAGGTGTGCGAGCGGCGGGAGTTTGATTGCCTCCCCGGCTTGAGAAGTAGCTGCGACTATAGTGGCTGAAACCGCCTGAGCTAGGCCAGTGCAAACTGATAAAATCTAAGCCAAGGCCTCACGAAGACCCGGAATCACAATGGGCACAGCTGGTGCCTGAGTTGGTGCTGCTGGAACGTCCATAACTGGGACCTGATCCTAAACCGGGGCAGCTGGTGGATCTGCAGGTGCTGCCCTAGCTGCTCTGCCCCTACCACAACCACGGCCGCGTCCTTGGCCTCTGGTGGCCACAGCTGGTGGTACTGGTGGTCGTCCATCCTGACCAGTAGCACGTGTCCTCACAATCTGTGAGAGAATACAACAACAGAAGTTTAATACTCAGATCAACAAATTCGCACGACAAGAATTTCAAGAATATAAAGTTTTTCCTAAAGGTTCTGCAGCCTCTTGAGGATAAATATAGACGTCTCTGTAACGATCCACGAGACTCTACTAAACCTGCTCATGACTCATGACACCTATGTAACCTAGGCTCTCATACCAACTTGTCACAACCCTAAACCCGGATTCGGTCGTGATGGCGCCTCTCGTGAAGACAAGGGAGCCGACACTTTCCCCATTTTTCCAATTATTAACCATTAAGCATTTAGAACAGTCTAAACATGAATAAATAACCCAAAGTTTAAGCAAATGATAGTATAATATGTGGAATACAACCCAAACACAGCCCGATATCGGGGTGTCACTAGTCATGAGCATCTAACCAAAACGGAATTCTCCAAATGTATATAACTAAAGAGTTTAATAAAGAAACTAAGAACAGAAAGGAAAAAGATAGGGAAGAGCTCCGGGCTGTGAACGCCAACAACTACCTAGAGTTTCCTCGGATTTGCCTGAGCCAGAATGATCAGCACTCGGGAGCAGGACCAGACATGCCAGAATCTGCACACAGGATGCAGGGAGTAAAGTGAGTACTCCAACTCAGTGAGTAATAATCATAAATAAAGACTGAAAGCAGAAAATCATGTAAGGCACAAAAGCATGCTATAATGAAGCAATAAAACCATTTAAAAATAGTAAACCAGTGAAAGATAAGTAAAATCCTTTAACTCAAACTTTACTTCATGAAAATCCCTTTCAACAATTAAGCAGGTAACTGACAGTCAATTATGAAAGTAAACACATAAAGGTTCGCCCCTTGGGCACAGTATCAACAAATCCGCCCATCGGGCAACATCTTAGAACAATACCAGCCTTCTCGGGCTCAATCTCACATCACAATGGGTACCCGCGCTCACTAGGTGTGTACAGACTCCTAGAGGGGGCCCTTACGGCCCAAGCGCAATATCAAGCCACCTCGTGGCATCATCACTAGGCCCTCGGCCTCATATCAATCAAGCCACCTCATGGCGTACATATATCAAGCTCTCGGCCTCATAATCAGTATCAAATGTTTCCTCGCAACATAAGCCATCGGCCTTACTCAGTCAAACACAAGCCACTCGGGCAATAGTAAAACGTGATTCTTAGCCCAATATATCATTTAAAATATCATTTAAGTGTTAAAGCAGAGTAAACATGGATGAGTATGAAAAACTGTGAAATATAACATGACTGAGTTCAAGTATAGAGTCAAATCAGTGAGGAAATACCAGTAAAAATCCCTGAAGGGTTCAAATAGTTGTCAGAAGACCTAAATATGGCATTCAACCCAAATCATGATGATAGCAAATAGATTTTAGTCAAATACGCGGTAAAATAGTCATTCGGGACGGACTAAGTCACAATCCCCAATAGTGCACGACCCCACACTCGTTATGAAGCATGTACGTCACCTCAATAAAGCACAACGATGTGCAAGTCTGAGGTTTCATACCCTCAGAACATTATTTACAATCATTACTCACCTCGAACCGGACAAATCTTTAGCTCGCGACGCCTTTGTCCCTCGAATCGGCCTCCACTCGAGTCGAATCTATCCAAAATCAGAACGAGGACGTCAAAATATGCTAAGGGAACAACGCCCAAGCGAAAATAATCAATTTACAACATAAATCCCGAAATTACCAAACCTCAACCCTCGGGCCCACGTCTCGGAATTCGATAATTTTTACATCAATAGATTCCTTATCTCCCCACGAGTTCATACATAAATCCGACCTCCAATGGTCCTTCAAATCCTCCATCAAAGGTCTAAGTTTCCAAGCCCTAGTTCTTAAATTAGAATCGAGTTTTTAAGTCCAAGAATCTTACCTCCAAGCGATTCCCCTTGAATCCCTCTTCAATCACCTTCAAAAAGCTCCAAAAATGACCAACAATGGAGGAAATAAACCCCAAAATCGCGGATAAGATGAGTATTTATACATTCTGCCCAGGCCTGAAATCCTTCTTTGCGAACGCGGTCAAAGCCTCGAGTTTGCGAAGCACAAAATGTCTTTGACCAAAAATCCTCTTATGCGATCACGACAACCCCATTGCGAATGCGATGCTTCACTCAGATAGACCTTCGCGATCGCGTTCCCCCTATCATGAACGCAATGAACAAATTCCCCCAGAAGCTCGGCTGCCCATTCCTTCTACGCGAACGCGACAACACCTCCGCGAACGCGAAGCACAGCTGCCCAGTCCTTCGCGAACGTGGAGCCTTCCTCGCGAACACAAAAGCTAAATTTCCAGCTTCCTCAACTGACCCTTCGCGAACGCGAAGGCCATTTTTATGCAGCACTGGCCTGCAATTTTCTGGAGGTTCCAACTTCATGAAAATGGCCCGATTGACCACCCGAAACTCACCCGAGGCCCCCGAGACCTCAACCAAAAGCATCAACATATCCCAATACCTTATTCAAACTTGTACCAATATTCGAAACACCTCAAACAACATCATATCGACCAAAATACATCAGATTCAAGCCTAAGTTTCCAAAAACTTCTAAATTCCATTTATGATCAAAAACCCGACCAAACCACGTCCAAATGACCTAAAATTTTGCACACATTTCCCAAATGAAACAAAGGAACTAATTCAACTCTCAAAATTCTATTCCGACCATATATCGAAATCTTGCCTACCAACCGAAAATCGCCAAAGTATCAACTTCGCCAATTCAAGTCTAAATCTACTCCGAACCTCCAAAACTCATTCCGATCGCGCTCCTAAGTCCCAAATCACCTCCTGAAGCTAACCGAACCATCGGAACTCACATCCAAGCCCTCTAACACATAAGTCAACATCCAATTGACTTTTCCAACTTAAGCTTCCTCAAAAGAGACTAAGTGTCTCAAACCTTACCAAAATCATTCTGGATTCGATCCGACCCACCCGATACCACATAACACGGATAAGCAAAGCATAAGAAGCAGAAATGGGGAAAATGGAGCAGTAACTCATGGGACGACTAGCTGGGTCGTCACACTTTCCTGATACTCGCCTATTTTTGCTACCGACTTCATTAATACAATAGCTTAAATACATCTAATACATCTTATAACAACAAAAAACATATCTACAATCCGTAATATAGCAAATGGTATCTATAGATAGCTAATTATCACTAAAAGATAGTGCTTTAGAAAATTTTCCAAAGAATAATAGATAACTTGGGGTCAGCCCAAATTTACTCATGAGCTAATATGTTTGTAGCCCAACCCATTAATCCCTAGGCGGATTGAACGGGTTGGATGGGTTTGGACTCAAATTTCCACCCCTACTTAAACAAAAAATGTTCTATCACTTAAGTTGTCTCATACTATTTGGTGAATATAGAAAACTCTTGGGCCCTTTTAAAAAAGCTTTAAAAGTACTTGAATAATACCAGAATTGTGTTACCACTAAGAATCTATAGAAAAATAATTTACCCAAAATATATATTTAAACACAAATTGTTCATAAAGTTGTTGGGCCGGACATTATATCACTAGTATATTTATATAAGAAAAACTATAAATATGGGATGCGGACTAACCATTCAATTTTTTGGGCTATTTTACTATCTCCTATAGCAAATGTTGATTGCTTATTTATTATAAATAAATACCCTTTTAAAAAATTACCTCCTATAACTACCTTTTAATTTTTATAGCAAAATATCTATTTATGGTCACTTCCTACCTTTAAGGCATTAGATACGTTGTGTAATATTTTTCTCTCTCCTCCTTCCTCTTTCCTCTTTCTTCTCTTTTTCCCCCATTTTTTTCTCCCCTGCTTTTAAAAACCCTAGTAAGGGCTGTGTTCTGCCAATGACAGATCTAGCCTGCGACCACTTCCCCCATTCCTTGTTGTGTCACCCCTAACCCTCTCATTCGGCCAGTGATTTCTTTCACATAGTTGTGTTACACATTCTAAACTTTTCTCAAATTTTGCATTGATTGTTCATGTTTGCCTTGTAAGAGCTGAAGCAGTTCTGTCTCTAGTTTTCGTTTGATCCTTTAACTTGGTGCTTCTTCAACAACTGTCTCCATTTAACCGGCGGCGACTCCCCACATGGCTGCAGCCTGAATATCGGTGGATTGGGGACAGAGTTTGGGGCTGAGGAACTTGAAGAGTCTATTACTTTTTTTCATTGTATTTCAATGTATCTCACGGTATTCCATGTATTTCATTGTATTCACTGTCTTTTTTTCATTGTATTTCAATGTATCTTGTTGTATTCTATGTATTTCATTGTATTCACTGTCTCGCTGTATTCCATTTGTCACAACCCAAACCGATGGGCCCCGACGGGCACCCGGTACCTTACTTGACCTAGTACCAACATAACGTATCTTTCTTATTACGTCATCATATACACGTGACATACAGGCCTAATATGCCAACATAATCATTTATAAACTCAAAACATAGGCCAACAAAGGCCGTACAATCTTTCACGTACAAGACATATGTCTACAAGCCTCTAAGAATACATAAATGTCATAAAGGTCGGGACAGAGTCCCACCATACCAAACAATACACGTCTAAATCCTACTAACCAAACGAGCAACTCCGAAGCAAATGGAGCGCACCAACATCTTCCGCTGAGCTGATAGCCTACTTGGAGGGCTTTCGACCTGTCTATCGGGACCTTCGGGCATGAAACGCAGCATCCCCAGGCAAAAGGGACGTCAATATGAATAATGTACCGAGTATGTAAGGCACATAAATAAATACATAAGAGACATGGAAGACATATAGAGTACATGACTCAACCTGTAAGTATGAATAACTTTGTAGATCATAAATTACTTTTAGCGTCATGCATGTGCGTATGAATGTCATGTCGTGCATAGGTACATGTTTCATAACATCATTAGCCTCTGAGGGCATTCCATTATATCATACCGGCCACTGTGGGCAAAATCATCATCGTATACCAGCTGATCAGGTGGTGGTGCGTATATAACGCCATAACCTTTCCCATATCCCATATACATATATATATATATATACGCGTATATAACGCTATTTGAGTACATACATATATATGCGTATATAACGCCGTTTGAATCATATTTCAGCCACTGTGGGCAACATCATCATCATATACCAGCTGATCAGGTGGTGATGCGTATATGACACTGTAACCTTTTCCCATATCCCAAATACATATATTTACATATATACGCATATATAATGTCATCTGGTCATGGGTCAGTGCACATGAATGCAGTGCATAAAAAGTACGTCAATAAAATCATTCGGAATGTCATAAGACCATTTTGCCTTTGAGTAATATCATAAAGTAAACTCTTTTCAACTTTCGTATTTTTCTGAGACCCATGAATAGATGATAAGACATTATAACACACGAAAATTCAGGAACACAGATATCTCTAATACTTCTATGAATAGAGTCATTCAAGGAATTTGTGCATTTGCACGTTCCGTTCGTATCGTATGGATCATGCCAAAAGAAAGAAGGGATAGCCTTAACATACCTGGAGTAGGAAAAACTCCGTATAATATTTTCGTTGGAATTTTCCTTGGTTGGAAAACATTTTTGCTGAAGCTCGTTAATGGCTAAACATGATCTAATGCTTTCAAGACAAGGAAAGCTAACGTTTCCTTTCTAATCTCAAAGCTCCAGGGAGTTTTTCACGTTTTTCTTGAGCAAGAAAGTTCATTTGATTTTTTTGTTAAGATTTTGTACTGCCCATGGAGCTTTTACGTTTTGGGGCATTTGAAAATCATTTGATATTTGATGAAATTTGACAAATTCCTAAAGAATTGTCAAACAATCCCAAAGTGATTCATATGCTATGTGGGTTCTTAATAAGACACCTTGCATATAAAATTAAGAGTCACTTCTAAATACCTCTTGGGCTGCCACGTGACTTTGGGGGAAAATTTATTAATTTTATCCACTTATTAGTTAATTGGGTAATGTCTTGTTACCCGGTAATTAACCAATTACCCGCATAATTTAAAAATTACCTTAAATTACTTAAAATTCTACTTATTTTTAATATACCTTATACACTTTACTATTATGGCCATGTGGTATCTAGTATAGTACTAGGCTATAAATACCGTGTATTTTAGCTCGGGCCATACTTCGTCCTAAAATGTCAAACTTCGACGAAATTTATTTTCTTTCATTTTCTTACCTCTCACCTTAACAAGTTTACATAACTTGTTTGAAATAGCATAATAATTATAATCTCGAAATAGTCCCATTCTCGAACTTACGTCAATTAACTTACGACGAAACTTTAACGTACCGAAAATGCGGGTTGTAACATCCCAGTTTTCGAGCTTCCATCAATTTACTGATGGCGTACCTTCACATTCAAAAATAATGGGTGTAACATCATTCCCCCCTTTGGAACATTCGTCTTCGAATGTTGACCGATGGACTTATCATTTTCACAACTTATGGCTCTTGCGAATACTTTAGTACTCTCCTTGCCATCTAAGAAACTGTTCTGTATATAAATCCAAGGTCTAGGGTATTCTCCCCTTTAGTCTTCTTTCTCATACCACGACTTGTTGTCGAAATCTTTCCATTCTTGTAACTGTTGCTATCTCCTATCATGTAGCTTTTATGACTCTGACTTTGGAAGTGCGACTATGGAACTCTTCTCTCCTTTTTCCTCCAGATTTTAACCAATCTCTAGGCCTTACTTTGTAAACATACACAGAGTTTGACAAGATGTCTCTCTGGGCATCTATAGGTATACTTGAAGTTCTTTGCTCGGTAACCTTTTTGAGCTTACGAATATTGTTATATCTTATTTCATAAATCCGCTTATCCATTCGTTTAATTTTACTACATCTAGGTAGGTTCTACTATACCATAACTCTTACTTTGATTATCATTACTGAGGTTTGCTACCAACTCCAGGTTACTTTCGTTACTTATCCCATATGTAAAAATCTATGTCCTTTAACACTTCCCCATTACTTGTTCATCTTAAATATGACGGCCTAATCTCACCTCATACTTTGTGACCTGTGTCCATCCATTGTCGATTCACCTCAATATTGATTTACAATATACATTGATAACTTGGAACCTCTTACGTAATCATTAGGGTTCATGTTGCATTACGGAACATTTGAATTGATTTTTCCAATCCACCTGGGGGTGATACGATATTATACTTCCATAACCGTATTTCATAGCATCCCAATGTGATTCCCTTACGTGGGTATTTTAGTCCCGTACAATACTTGAAATCCCTTTATTTATCACAATTACACCCTTATTCTATTATTAAGACTCATCTACTCTAAATGCTACTAGTCCTAGACTCCTTTGAGTTTGTTTAGGCTATATTGAGCTTTTGTATAACTTAGAGGAACCATTAGCTCCTTCCTTTTTCTTTCACGGGCTTAATACCGAAGACACATCCATTTTCGTCACCTTCTCCCTTGCCTTTTTCTTATCCTTACTCTTGTCTTTCTACAACCTTGTCTTTCTATCATACTTTTGCTTGCGATCGATTCCCTTATGCTTTTCTGGAACATCAAGCGAGACATCACATCGTCTCCAACTTTTCTCTACTCTCTTAACTAGATCTCTCAGTACTTAGAAACCATAGGCTGGAAGACATGCCATCGACGATGCCGCTATCATTCCTGGTTATTGGACTCCCGTGCTTATAGCCTTCTATCAAAAATATAGACTATTCACAACTTTCTGCATTTGAGTATCTCGTATGTTGTTCACTTTTACCTTACTTAAAATCTCGTATCATATCTTTATCTCCTTCATAACCTCCCTTCCACCTAGGTGTAGTTCACGTCCATAACTTGAAGCTCCATTATAACACTCGCACCTCTGGTACATACATAATCCGGTGGGAGCTTCGTACTGACTTCTTATGAAGTTGGTACTTCTTCTAACTGGCTTCTTTGTAGAGCCATTATAGATTATGGTTGTTGTGTTATTTCTCTTGAACATCTGATATTAAGAGAGATTCTGTCATGTTCCCCAGCACAACTTCTATAATTTTTCTAGGTCCAATAATCATACTCCTGATTTACTTCGGTGATGTAATTCTTTAGTTTCCTCTTCCTTCTAATCAGCCTTTACGTAGTCTTAAGCTATCTTCCAATATGTGGCTCATGGTATCAGTTATTACCTTAGCCTTTCATGGGCGTTATGGAATATCCATGATACAATCTTCTAATAATTCAATCCTTTGTCTATGCCCTAGGCTCAATTCTTTCTTTTAACTTATACCGGAGTCTTCTATGGCTGTGTGATTGTCAACAAATATGCTACTTGGATAATGCTCCAAAATCTTGAGTGTACCCATAACGTACTAACTCTGGATTATTGATCAAATAATTCTTTCGTTCCATCTTAGATTTCAACGTAAGCTATTACTTTTCCTGGTCTTTCTGCCCCCTTGTTGCGCCCATACTTAGCTTATCTTAGTTCACACGCATGCCGGAGTTTGCGTACAACTCATATGATCTTCGAATATTTCTATGATTTTTACTTCCCGATCACTAGCCACGGTATATTCCTCTTTCTTATGGAGGATGTACAATATTGTTGTGAAACTGTTGTTACAAGACCATTTCCTCTTTAGGTCGTTGTGCTTAGGTTGAAGCCTTTTTCCTTATTTCCTCAGCTAGTCTTTCGTTGTAGTACTTAGGGAGAACCCTTGACTCTCATAAAGCTGTGGGCTTATTACATACCTTTTTGATGTCCTTACTTACCTATAATCATCCATAGTTGCTTACTTCCATGCCCTTGTGCTTGTATGGTTGCTTTTGAACTGATATTTTGACTGCCTTCCCAGTAACACTCTCTTTTATCCCCGTAACATTCATACGGTACCTTTAGCTACCCCAACTCTTGTTTGAATATATCTCAAGTATTATAATAATATTCTTCGAAACTGAATTCTCCATGTTGGGCCCTACTATATTTATCTTACACGATCTGATGACTCATCTATAACCTCTTGTTTAGCTACACCTGGGATCTTCCCGACCAATTATTAACTACTCGTTGGCCCATTCTCATATCAATATTCCTCGTAATCTTTCTTGGGTTATTTCCTTTGTCTTAACTTACGTCTCGCACTAGCTCCTTATTTATTAACAACAGCTCGGGCAGGAACCTTTACTTCCTCTTCTTGACGTCGTGCTTGCACAATATTCTTAAATCGTAGCGTGTCTGTAAGATTTGGATAAGTTCCATCTCATTCCTCTATCATTTATCGCATTCTTCCTTTACCACTACATAGTCACTAGAACCACTTAATTCTGACTTAATGCCATATTACTCCATATTCCCCCCTTTAAGGGTGTACTAAAAGCTGAAGACACGAGGATCTACCTATAGATGTTTTACCTCTTCATCCTTAACGTCGTTTATCAACATCAATGATCCTTACTCATCTTGCAACAATCCTTCTGTTCAAGAATGACAAATCCCCTTACTCGCGAGGGTGACACTTAATGTAACTGGTACATACAGTCCCTTAAGCTTAACTTTGCTAACATTGTTTGCTTTAGGGAAGCGTCTTCCTGAATGACCATTTTCTAAATTCATCATGAATTTCCTTCTGCGGTCCATTCTATTATCGCTAGAATGAAATCTAAAATTACCATGATGCCGAGTACATTTCCAATCATTAAGTCCCTAATTCATATTTAGTTTATCTTGTTTACCAGTCCATACTGATTTCTATTACTCTGGGGATTAACTCTCCCCTCTGGTAGTCGCGTTGGAGTCACAAACTTATTTCTCGAAATGAGAATATAACCTTATGGATTATAATCTTTTGTTGTCTTAAGGCACATCGCCTTTCGTCTCTTTCTTCATTTGACTATAGGTTTTGTAACACTCTACCGTTTTCATCCATGTATCACACCTTATTCATAATGCTTCATTATCTCTCTTCCCATTATTATGCTAATATTTCTGCATATCCCTCTTCTTGTGAAAGTTTCAATACGACATTCTTTCGCTTTTAGCTTTCCTTTGCTCCATCCAGTGGCTCTTCAAGTTGCTTAACATTCTCGCTTTACTAGGGACGCGAACCACACTAAGATAATATTTATCCCTTCAAAGCTTATAGTGCACGTCTTTGTAGTACTCATATCTGGTTGCACTATTTTAAAGTGTAGCATCTGGGTGTCTCACAAGGAGATCTATAAGCACATTTGCCATATCCTTTGAAAATGTCAACTGACACAAATAATTCATCCATCATATCTTCTTATACTATTTTTTATTAACCCACATAGGGCATATCTGGAATGGGTGCAGCCAATTGTATATACCTCTGTTATATTTGAATATAACTCAAAAAGCTTATGTTCCTCTGCCTGAATTATAAACACTGTTAACTTTTGTTAACTAGGTACCTCGTACCCTTTTTCACCTTGCTCTTTTTACTTGCCGAAACTTGTACTTATCTTCTTAATCTCTCATTGTCCTTCACCATAAAGATGGTAGGAATTCTCGCCTTAAGGCTTATTATCAAGAAGCTTACCCATTTCAGTACACCCATGATCTGCTAAAGACCTTATATTTACTTATCATAGGCATCATACAAAATTCAATTCCTCTGACTCAGTTCTTCCACAACTATCTCTCTTTCCAACCTTCTTTCGGGAAGTAGGCATCATCTTATTACGAATAAAATAGAATTTCAGAACTTGGATTCTTATAAGTTAGCTCTACCACACGATCTAAAGTAAGAAGAAAGAGTGACAATCCTAAATGCCCTGTAGCCTCTTGCTTATAAGTGGGGTGCACGACACACCCATAAACAAGACTCTACTAGACACGGCTTGTAGACTCCCTAAGATAGAACTGCTCTGATACCACTTTTGTCACAACCCAAACCGATGGTCCCCGACAGGCACCCAGTACCTTACTCAACCGAGTACCAATGTAACGTATCTTTCTTATTACATCATCATATACACGTGACATACGGGCCTAATAGGCCAACATAATCATTTATAAACTCAAAACATAGGCCAACAAGGCCGTACACTCTTTCACGTACAAGACATATGTCTACAAGCCTCTAAGAATACATAAATGTCATAAAGGTCGGGACAGGGTCCCGCCATACCAAACAATACACGTCTAAATCATACTAACCAAATGAGCAACTCCGAAGCAAATGGAGCACACCAACATCTTCCGCTGAGCTGATAGCCTACTTGGAGGGCTCTCGACCTATCTATCGGGACCTGCGGGCATGAAACGCAGCATCACCAGGCAAAAGGTACATCAGTACAAATAATGTACCGAGTATGTAAGGCACATAAATAAATACATAAGAGACATGGAAGAAATATAGAGTACATGACTTAAACTGCAAGTCTGAATAACTTTGTAAATCATAAATTACTTTTAGCGTCATGCATGTGCGTATGAATGTCATGTCGTGCATAAGTACATGTTTCATAACATCATCAGCCTCTGAGGGCATTCCATTATATCATACCGGCCACTGTGGGCAAAATCATCATCGTATACCAGCTGATCAGGTGGTGGTGCATATATAACACCATAACCTTTCCCATATCCCATATACATATATTTACATATATACGTGTATATAACGCTGTTTGAGTACATACATATATATATGCGTATATAACGCCATTTGAATCATATTTCAGCAACTGTGGGCAACATTATCATCATATACCAGCTGATCAGGTGGTGATGCGTATATAACGCCGTAACCTTTTCCCATATCCCATATACATATATTTACATATATACGCGTATATAACGCCATCTGGTCATGGGTCAGTGCACATGAATGCAGTGCATAAAAAGTACGTCAATAAAATCATTCGGAATGTCATAAGACCATTTTGCCTCTGAGTAATATCATAAAGTAAACTCTTTTCAATTTTCGTATTTTTCTGAGACCCATGAACAAATGATAAAACATTATAACACACGGAAATTCAGGAACACAAGTATCTCTAATACTTCTATGAATAGAGTCATTCATGAAATTTGTGCATTTGCACGTTCCGTTCGTATCGTATGGATAATGCCAAAAGAAATAAGGGATAACCTTAACATACCTGGAGTAGGAAAAACTCCGTATAATATTTTCGTTGGATTTTTCCTTGGTTGGAAAACATTTTTGCTGAAGCTCGTTAATGGCTAAACATGATCTAATGCTTTCAAGACAAGGAAAGCTAACGTTTCCTTTCTAATCTCAAAGCTCCAGGGAGTTTTTCACATTTTTCTTGAGCAAGGAAGTTCATATGATTTTTTTGTTAAGATTTTGTACTGCCCATGGAGCTTTCACGTTTTGGGGCATTTGAAAATCATTTGATATTTGATGAAATTTGACAAATTCCTAAAGAATAGTCAAACAATCCCAAAGTGATTCATATGCTATGTGGGTTCTTAATAGGACACCTTGCATATAAAATTAAGAGTCACTTCTAAATACCTCTTGGGCTGCCATGTGACTTTGGGGGAAAATTTATTAATTTTATCCACTTATTAGTTAATTGGGTAATGTCTTGTTACCCGGTAATTAACCAATTACCCGCATAATTTAAAAATTACCTTAAATTACTTAAAATTCTACTTATTTTTAATATACCTTATACACTTTACTATTATGGCCATGTGGTATCTGGTATGGTACTAGGCTATAAATATCGGGTATTTTAGCTCGGGCCATATTTCATCCTAAAATGTTAAACTTCGACGAAATTTATTTTCTTAACTCTCACCTTCACAAGTTTACATAACTTGTTTGACATAGCATAATAATTATAATCTCGAAATAGTCTCATTCCTGAACTTACGTCAATTAACTTACGACGAAACTTTAACGCACCGAAAATGCGGGATGTAACATCCCAATTTTCGAGCTTCCGTCAATTTACTGATGGCATACCTTCACGTTCGAAAATATGGGGTGTAACATCCATGAATGTATTCATATCTTTTTTTAATTAATATAATTTATGTATTCAAATATATATATTTATTCAAATGTATCTGCAGTATGTATTCATATGTTTTTGCACTATAAATGACATGTTATACTTCATGTATTTAATGTATTTTTATGTATTTAACTGTATTCAATATAATTATATAATTTTAATATATAAATCTATTTGTAAAAATATCACTAAAAAATATTTTAGTAAAGATATCACTAAAAAAAGAAATGATGGATTGAATCTATGAAGATTGCTCTGTTTTTGGGATGTTTTTCGGTTGAGAATCTTTTCTATAACTGAAAATACAAATTTTGTATATTATAATTGAGTTTGTTGAGTTATATTAGGTATCTATCGCGCTAATTGATTCACTTACCATTTTTAAACAGTTGAAGACCTTTTTTTTCCGCATTGACTGAATTCTTTTTTACGGAGTTGCAACTATCCAATACAAAACAAAGAATTCCGTTCTTACAAGTAAATACTCAAGACCCAAGTAGGCTTACAAATCAGATCATGATATGATCAAGTGCTTTCTGGGTCGTCTCAGACCTTCTAATTGGTATTTATCTCCAAAATATTTGGAGATACACATACAAGGTTTGCTTGTTACTAATATAGTCTAGCCTCTCTTCTTCTTTAGATCCCTTGTTTCACTCCGATAGTAGTATTGATCGTGTCACTGCAGAGGAAATGAATACATTTACATACTATTTAATCTTATAAGTGAACTAGATAGCACGGAATCTTGATTCCGTTTTATCTAGTTCACTTATACTGGATCTTACGGAGCCTGCTCATGTACAACATGATTCAGACCTGATCATAGAAAAGATTCTCTTTAAGCGAACCAGTCTATCCTCTGTATAGGGCTTACACGGCGGTTGGAACAAAGACACATTTGGTTGTGAATTCCCATGTGGCAGGCATATATCTACACAGACCAATCAATAGTTCAAGTCACACACTCCCATAATCCATTTTCTCTTCACAAAATTCCCTTCAATCCCCCCGTTTAGTTGACATGAATAGTTAAAGGGAAATATCCAAATCCATCTCTTATTATTTTCAATAATCCATACTTGTAGCAATAAAATACTATATATTCCTCCACCAAGTGATAAATGATTGATTACAAATATTTATGATCTATTTTTCTTTTCTCTATAAAGGCCCAAAAATACCTTGTTTACGTATCATTGGAAAGTGCATTAACATAAATATGGCAGTAAGAAGCGGCAATGCAAAGGTGTGTAAACTATAAAAATGGGTCAAAGTAGATTGTCCCACACTAGCGCTTCCGCGCAATAATTCGACCAAGGGTGATCCTATTACAGGAATAGCGTCAGGGACACCTGTTATTATTTTCACTGCCCAATAACCAACTTGGTCCCAAGGTAAGGAATAACCAGTTACGCCAAAAGATGCGGTTAATACAGCCAGAACCACACCTGTAACCCAAGTCAATTCGCGAGGTTTTTTAAATCCGCCGGTGAGATATACACGAAATACATGCAGGATCATCATTAGGACCATCATACTTGCCGACCATCGATGAACTGATCGGATTAACCAACCAAAGTTGGCTTCAGTCATTATGTATTGAACAGAAGCAAAAGCCTCAGTAACGGTCGGACGATAGTAAAAAGTCATAGCAAACCCAGTAGCTACTTGTACTAAAAAACAAGTAAGCGTAATTCCCCCTAAACAATAAAATATATTGACGTGGGGAGGAACGTATTTACTAGTTATATCATCCGCAATTGCTTGAATCTCGAGACGTTCTTCGAACCAATCATATACTTTATTGAGATAGGCGGAACTCCCCCTCTGAGAACCGTATATGAGACTTTCATCTCGTACAGCTCAAGCAAAAACACCCAAATACTAGTTGCAACGGATATGGAATAGAAAGTTTTAAATTTATTAAGTTCTGATCCCATCTTCTCTGGAAAATCCGAAAGCTCTTCTTTGTGGCATGTATTCACATGTATTCACGTTGTTGTATTCATGAATACAGCAGTAAAAAGCACCTAAAATTAGGCAGTCCAACTGTACGCGCATGTATTCACATGTATTCGCGCCATGTATTCATGAATACATCAACAAAAAATGCCTAAAATCAAAGCAATCCAGCTATACGCGCATGCATTCACATGTATTCGCGCTGCTGTATTCATGAATACAACAGTAAAAAGTGCCTAAAATCAGGGCAATCCAGTTGTACATGCATGTATTCACATGTATCCGCACCATGTATTTATGAATACAGTAACAACAATCACCTTAAAAATGGGCATGTCCAGCTGTTTAAGAGAGAGGAAAAACATAAATAACTTATTTCATGCCTTATTTTATGCATCAATGGTAGTACCATAAATACTTATTTTGCTATAAATATAAAAGGCAGCTATAAAAAATAATATTTTAAAATAATTTTGGTTTATAATAAATAAGGTGTATACCTTTGCTATAGGAGGTAAAATTTCCTGTGATGTACCCTTTTCCAAAAATTCTTAGTTCTTCAAGTTTGTAGGATTTACTGCTTATATTTCAATACTTTGATGCTGAAATTTGGTTATATAAATTGGATTGAGAAAATTATTTGGAGAATCTTTGAATAATTTAAGTATATGATGACTCCCATTTTAACGTATTGAATAATTTTAACATCTGCTGAGTTCCTTAGTTACCATCACATTGTTGTGTAATCTCACTAGTTTCTTAACGCTCAAAGAATGAATATAAGCAGGATAGTTCTTCTTTTCTTTTTTTTCGTTCCTCTTTGTAACAGATCTTTAAAGAGGAGAATTCAACATGAAAAAGTAGACAGAGGGGTAGCAAATTCCAACTTGTGATGTTGGAAGTTTGATATTTTGACTATTGAATTGTCTTTGTAAGACTAACGTAACATAGTAAAGAAAGTTAATAATTGATTATTCTAATCTTAACTAATTGTAAAAGAAAAAGGGCATAACCTAAGGCTAAGCAAAGGCCCGTTCAAGGTAAAGTTTCCAGCAAAATGCACGCCCACATTGATTGGCTCCTTTGCCTAATACAATTTCAGCCACTGGATTATGAAATTGCTTCTCCAAAAGAGCCTTTAATTTCAATGGCTAAAATACAAAATTAACCATACTCCTTCGTTTTTTTTTTCTTTCGATATTTTAGTATACTTGACGACCCTCTAAGGATAAATCTAAATGTTATATAATATTACAAGTTCAGATCATTGTAACTTGTTGCTACTATAGTTTAGTTGAACTTTCTCTAACTCCTTGACAAAACAAAACAAATAATCCATTAATTGCTAAAAATGGTTATCCAAAACAAACTACTCCTAGTACTAACATTCAACACTTCCACATCAAAGCCAGAGTTGTCAGCAGAATATGAGGCCAAGAGAATTCTCAAAAACAGATAGTCAAGAAGCAGAAAGTCAATATACAAATGGCAGAAATGTGAGGAATCAGAGCATAGGATCCAGTGGTGATAATTACTCTATATTTCAAGACCAGTCAAACCCTTTGACAATTCAATTACTTTGACCCAAAGAAAATCAAATGAAATTAATTGCACAAACCTACATCAAAAAAACTAGTACTCCCTCCCTTCACTTTTACTTGTCCATTATTACTTTTGCACATCTTTTAGAAATTATAAATAAAGTGAATAATTACCATAATACCTATATTAATTAGTGTATAGTTTAATAAATTTGAAAAATCATTTGGAATGAGTATTTAATGCTAAGAGCAAAACACAAAAAATAAATTATTTTTCTTTTGATATGCGCAAGTAGATAGTAAAAATAAAAATCTATTTTGAGAATAGTGGACAAGTAAAAATGAACGGAGGGAGGGAGTACAAATCAAAAGAAACCAAACCGTACAATTCCTCACAGCAATTCTTTGACCTTTCAACGCCATTGATTTGGTGTAAATGCCTCCTTTTATGGGTCCATTCCCTTATATCAAAGCCCATTCTATTATTGGTTTATATTCTCCTCTCATTTTCCGTTTGATCGGTTAATATTACTATTCTATTCGTCTCAAAATAAGTGTCATATTTTGCTTTTCAAAAGTCAAAGGTGAGAGAAGCTAAGTATGAGTTTTCTGCCTCTTCTGGGATGAAGGAATTGAAGGATTTAATGAGCATTGAGGATTGACCTTTATGTGCAAAATATAAGTTGTCAATTTAATAAAATCATGGACTAAAGAATTTCCTATTCATACATATTAATGTGTTTTAATTAAAGATTTAATACGTGAAAACAAAATAAAGACTGACATTAAGTTGCCAATTTGTTACCACTCGTGAATACTTAGTACCGTATATTTTTAAATATACGTGGGGTTCAGGATTAAAAATCCTCTCGGGTCCAATATTATCACAAACTTCTAGATGTTTTTGTTGAGATTGTCTCCTTCAAACTTCGCAACGACTTCTTCATTTCCTTTACACAATAGAGTATTGTTTAACTTGACTTTGGTAATTAAAAAAAGAAGTTGCTTCTGATAAGGGCTGATAAAAACAAAGTTCAAACGCTTCACGAGCAATTTCAAGAATAAAGCCAATCTTGTAAAAAATTATATACAATCTGGAAAATATTAGATACCATTAATATGTATGTGTATGCGTGTTTAATGTGTTGTATATCCAGCACATTTTTACAGCTTCTTACTTAATTAAAATACTGCTAGTATATCCATTTGCATTTTCTTCTATATGGTTTCCAGCCTATCACATATCTGTCTATATGTCTAAATCATTTAAAGTTAGTACAAAATAAGCAGAATTCATGCTTTCCACGGCAACTCGGCAAGCAATGATTTGACATGAAAATCGCAGTATAACCAAAATTAATCTTTAATAACAACCACATTTAACTAAAATGGTATCCTTTTAAAATTGATTTTCTTGAAAGTTGCAACTTGAGGTGAAAGGTTTTAACACTTTTCCCGGTTAAATGGAGGAAGACAATCAAACTGTTTTTGGGTTTTGGGGTATGAGTCGTGTCTTCAATCAGTGCCAAAAAGTATGGCACAATAATATATATATATATGAGAAAAGAATTAAAAATATTGAAGACATCATTTTAATATACCAAGAATAAAATAAATGACTAAAATGTATTTGTATAGGGTGAAATTGGTTGATAGCAGGTGGTCGAATGGTGTTAAGCTAAAAGACAGCTATGAAAGTGGAGATTGAAAGAGAGAAAACCCTAGCCTCTAAGACGAGGAGAGAGAACTGATGTTGAAACCATGAGGTAAATAAAAGACTGATTCTCATTAATTAAAAAATAGAAGAAAAGGTTCTAGTTATATTTACAAAGTATTTAACTAAATCGGACAAGGGCCGGATCCCTAAATGAAAATACTCAACTACTAATAGGCCCAATATGAGAAAGTCATCCCGGATCTGGGCTTAGTAACTGAACTCCATCACGCCCCCTCAATCTGAAGGGTGGGAACACACCCAACTTGGACAACAACCTATGATGAGAAACACATGTCAAAGCTTTAGTCAAAACATCAACAAGTTGGTGAGTAGTGGAGACATTTGAAGAGAGATTAAGCCAGTTGAAAGAACATCACGCACATAATGACAATCTGTAACGATCCGACTGGTTATTTTGAGCAATTGCGCCCGGTCGACAGTTTGAGGTCATGAGTAGCTTTACATAGAGTATTATGATTTGCGTACATCATCGGCTCTAGTATTTTAGTGGTTCGGAAATGATTTTAAGGGGTGACTCTCATTTGAGAAGCTTGAAGTTGAAAGAATTGACCAAAGTTTGACTTTTGAGTATTTGACCGCGGATCGGAGTTTTGATAGTTCTGGTAGGTCCAGATGGTGATTTTGGACTTGTGCGTATGCCTAGATTTACATTTGGACGTTTATAGAAGGTTTTGGAACCATTTGGCGGAAGTTGGCAATTTAAAGGTTTGGAATTTTCCTAAGTTTGACCATGGTTTGACTTTAAGGCTATCGGTTTCGGATTTTAGTTTCGAGACTTGGAATAGGTCCGTTTCATCATTTGAAACTTGTCTGAAAAATTTGGTGTCATTTCAAGTTGATTTGATGTGGTTCGGAAACGTGATTGCAATTCTAGAAGTTCTTGAAGTTCAATGTGATTTTCATGCATTTTGGCGTCCGATTCGCGATTTTAGATGTTATTTTGGTATTTTGATCGTGCGAGCAAGTTCGTATGATTTTTTTAGACTTTTGCGGGTGTTTGGTTGGGAGCCCCGAGGGCTCGGATGAGTTTCAGACATGTTTTAGAGTGTTTGGAAGAAGGTTCAAATTTGCTGGTGTTTCTGATCTCGCATTTGCGAGGTTTTTCATCGCATTTGGCATGTTGGGCTGCTGGGAAGGGACCTCGCTTTTGCGGGGAAATGGGCTCTTTTGCGAACCCTGCAGAGATTGCATTTGCAAACTCTGAATCGCATTTGCGATGAAGCCTGGGCTGGGGGAAGAGTCGCTTTTGCAACCAACTGACCGCTTTTGCGAAAAGGCCAGTGTTTGCATTTGTGACATTTTTGTCGTATTGCAAAGGGATCAACACTGTACAGCTTCGCATTTGCGAAGTCATCTTCACTTTTTTGAGGGTTCGCAATACGAACCCCATGTCGCAAATGCGACATCTGCAGCTTGTTTATAGTTGAGTATTCCGAGACTTGGCGTCATTTTATCACATTTTGAATCCTAGACTCGGTGGGAGACGATTTTGTGGAGAGATTTTTATATGGGAAATGATGATGATAAAAAGTGAAAAGAGGAGTGGATAGCGAGCGCAAGGAAATGGCAAAGGGATATCCTTTTCCCCGAGGAAATAAGTGATTCTAGTTAATTTTCAACTATATTTCATGATTGTATATTAGATTTAACATGAACTTCATGAGAATCTAAGAGAAAATTTGGAGATTCTTATCAAAATTTTGAAAAATAAAAATTTGGGATTTGAGAGTCGAGTTAGACTCGGATTTGAAAACAAAACATGTATATGGACTTGTGGGATTATTGGTAGTCAAGATCTACCATTGGACCTGGGGTTTCGACCGGGCGGGTCCCGAGTTGACTTTGTTGACTTTTGAGCAATTGTTTAAATATCACAACTTTAATTATTGGAATTGATTTTCTTTTGCATTATTTGATGTTATTAAGTCAATTTTGATTATATTTGTGCCGAGCGAAGGTGAATTGTAAATGAAAAAACTAATTTTGAGAATTGATTGAGGGCTTTTGAGGTAAGTATCTTGCCTAACTTTGTAGGAGAAACTACCCCTTAGGATTTGGGTTAATTGTGCTAGTTGTGTTATGTGAAAGCCGTGTACGCGAGATGACGAGTGGGTACATGGCCTATACATGGTATTTGATCAGTTTAGATTATCTACACTCTTTCCATGCCTTTAATTGCATTGTCATAATATGTGATATCTCTCATTGTTAATCTACTCTTACATGCTCGTTGTTAGTACTTGCTATTTTGCTCTTATATGCTTTTGTTGAAGTTATTGCCTTTCTTATTCTCTTGTTACCTTTCCTTGTTGAGTATCCCCATTAATTTTGTTATTATTGAAATTCTTGTACACACTGTGGTTGAGCTATGAGCTATTTGTTGTGAAAATATTGAATTGTTAGTCCCGTCCGTGACTCCGTACTTATTTGCTACTTGCCTTAACAGTTATACTTGCACAACTTAGTTGTCACGTGCTTTACTTGTCCTGTTAGTTTTGTAATATTTGTTGCATTTCTTTGATTATTACGTGGTTCCTTTATCGCAGTGCACTCATACCCTTGGATTTTAGAAATTGTCACGACCCAGATTTTCCACCCTTGGGGGTCGTGATGGCGCCTACTAGTGGAAGCTAGGCAAGCCAACCGTTTGAACAATTTACTTTTTTTCCATTTTAATCCTTTAACAATTATGAACCAACAGTTTATAAACAACATAATTTAAACAAGCGGACTAAAGACAACACCCTCACTGCAGGCCAAACGCTCCGATATCAGTATCTGCATACAGTGTAGAGTGTAGTATCAATACAACCGACCACATGTGATGGTAAGAGTCTAGCCTAACCTCGACGAAGTAGTGAGGAGGCTAGGACCAGATTACCAAATAAGCCTATGTAGTTAAATCATCTACAGTGGAAATAAATAGATAATTACAGCTAAAGTTGGGCGGGGGAAACATGTTGCGGGGAGTAACAGATAACAACGGAATAACAGTAGAGAAATGTAAGGAACACCATAAATCAATTACCAGGAAAAGATAAGGAAATAAGAAAAATAAGTACACATGTAATACCGTTGCAGGCACGCAACTCGATCTAATTTCATATAGTACCGTTGGCGTGCAACCCGCTCCCATTTTATATATTACCGTTGCAGGCGTGCAACCCGCTCCTATTTCATGTATTACCGTTGCAGGCGTGCAACCCGCTCCCATTTCATGTATTACCATTGCAGGCGTGCAACCCGCTCCCATTTTATGTATTACCGTTGCAGGCGTGCAACCCGTTCCCATTTCATATATTACCACCAATCATAAAAGAATCCCGGCAAGGGAACAATAATGTAACAACAACATCCCGGCAAGGAAAAAAATAATATAATAACAATATCCTGACAAGGGAACAATAATATTACAACAACATCCCGGCAAGGGAAAATAATATCACAACAACATCCTGGCAAGGGAACAATAATATAATTCTCATATGAAGTACGAATAAACCACAACAGAGTCATAAAAATTACAACATAAGACTCACGGGCATGCTTGACACCGACGTATAGATACTCGTCACCATGCCTATATGTTATACTCCACAGCTAACACGTAGCAAATAAGACACAACTCCTAATCCCTCAAGCTAAGGTTAGACCAAACACTTACCTCGATGCCACGAACACAATTCAAGCCTCAACTATTGCTTTACCTCTTGATTCCACCACCAATTCGATCGTATCTAGCTACAAGTTACTTAACTATATCAATAAATGTTAAATGAATCAATTCCAATGCATGAAAATAGGTTTTCTAAAGTTTTTTCCAAAAAGTCAAAAATCGCCCCGGGCCCACATGGTCAAACCCCGATTACCCATTCCCCCGTGAACCCAAATATACAATTTGTTTTGAAATCGGATCTCAAATCGTGGTCCAAATCCCTAAAATTTGAAAAACCTAGGTTCTACCCAAAACACCCAATTTCCCCTATGAAAACCTTTGATTTTGAGTTGAAGTCATGAGAAAAGATGTTAAAGATTAATAAAAACAAGTTAGAAATGACTTACAATCGATTTGGAAGAGTACTTGTCTTTGAAAAATCGTCCAAGAGTGTTTTGGTTTTGAAAGAGTTTGAAAAATGAAAGATTTTTGGCTAAGTTATGAATTTGCAGGTCGCAGATGTCGAAATTGCGACCAGGGTTCGCAATTGCGAACCCTTTAGAAGCCTGATATCATCGCATTTGCGATTAATGTTTGCAATTGCGAACTCGCTTTTACGATGGGATTGTCGCATTTGCGACGACTGGGGCTTTCAGGGGTTTTCGCATTTGTGGGCTCGCATTTGCGAGTCAGGCTTCGCAAATAGACCTACAACATACCAGGTAAAAATTTGCAACTTCCTAAGTCCAAATTTCACTCCGAGGCCTATCCAAAACTCATCCGAGCCCTTGGGGCTCCTAACTAAACATGTACACTAACCCAAAAACATCATACGGACTTGGTCGGGCAATCAAATCATAAAAATAACATGTAAAACTATGAATTAAACCTCAAAACTCATCATTTTCATTAAGAACACTTAAAGTTCATAACTCTTCAACCGAATGTCCAAATCACGTCAAATAAACTCCATTTTTTACCAAATTTCACAGTTATCATTTAAATACTTTAAAAAGTTTGTACCAGGCTCCGGAATCAAAATACAGGCTCGATACCAATGGTTTCAAACATTAATTCTTTTCTTTATTTCATAAATAATTCAGCAAAATAATTTCTTTCAAAAATTGATTTCTAAGGCTTGGGACTTCGGAATTCATTTCCGGACATACGCCCAAGTCTCATATTTTACTGCGGACCTTTAGGGATTGTCGAAACACAGATCCGTGTCCGTTTGATCAAAATATTGACCAAAGTCAATCATAATCAAATTTTAACTCTAAAAATTTCTATTTCTCATATTTTCACATAAACGCTTTTCCGATATACGTTCGGACCATGCACGCAAATTGAGGTGAGGTAAAAAGGAGGTTTTAAGGCCTCGAAACACTGAATTTTTTTCTAAAACAAGTGATGACCTTTCGGGTCATCACAGAAATTCTAGTGATTTGAGTTATTGGATTGTTATTGTTATTTGAAATTGTTTGTGGATCGGGTTGTGCGCCGCAACTGGTGAAATAAGGGATGATTTTGATACTGATAAATGATGATATGGTGGGATCGGGTTGCACGATGCAAGGGTTTGTATACGTGGTACTTGACATTACTTAATGATACTATGGTGGAATTAGAGATGATTATGATATTGATAAATGATGATACGATGGGATCGGATTGCGCGTCACAACAGATTGTGTGTATTGTACTTGTTGTTGTTGTGTTTTATGTGAGTCATGCATCCTGCGTGAACCGTTGTATTACTTCAATGTATCAATCTGTGCTCCTGTGATTACTGGTGAATTGATTTTCAAGATGAATTTACTACGCGGAGTTATTATCTCATACCCTGTTGAGTTGTTGATAACATATCGGTTTTAAATGAAAGAATTAGGATCATGCTTACCTTATGTGACTCTTAAGTAAAAACTTGTCGTTTCATTCGATACTTTACTATTCTTGATACCTGTCATATTTTACTTTAATTGATTTCTCGAATTAAACTCCTTAACCTATCTGACGTTTTTACTTTACTTAAAAATCGTTATTACGTTTTATTTTAATAAATTATAGATTTAATTCAGTGACTTATCTGAGTTGTTGTTTTATTTGAAAATGATATTTTCTTTACCCAGATGACTTCTAAACTAAACTCCTTTGATACCATATCTTGTATAATTCGTACCTTACTTTGTATTTGATACCTAAATAAAAACTCATTTTTTCATTGATTTCCTACTTTATTCAAAACTGTTATTATACCTTATTATACATAAATAAATCTCTCGAATAATTTAATTAGTATTTGACAGGATACAATGTACATGGTAGCACGAGAACTTTGCCGTGTGAAAGTGGTTTGGAAATATGTGGGCACGAGGTGCCATACGTGTAAGATTTTGAAGTTGTGACATATGATATGAGATTACGAGGAGTGGTACCTAGCGTAATTCTTGTTGTAATTCGTGCAATAGAAACGATTTGATTTATTAAGTTGTCATCGGTTACCCTTATTGAATTTATTCATTTTTCATCTGTATTCTAACTATGTTGTTGGTTTATTACCTGGTTGTTCTTGTTGCCATTCATGCTTCCATTATTTTCACTATTAATTGTAATATGTGATCCTTTTGTTGTTGGTCTTACATTGATGTTCTTTCCATTATTAGCTTTATGTCATATCCTGCACAGGTTTACATGTCTGGTAGGTGTCTTAACCTGGCCTCGTCACTACTCTACCGAGGTTAGGCTTAATACTTACTAGGTACCGTTGTGGTGTGCTCATGCTACACTTCTGCATATTTTATGTAGATCCACGTACTTCTAATCGAGTTGGTTTGAAGCTTACGTATGCGCGGCGGGAGACTTCAAGGTATACCTGCTCGACGTTCACAGGCCCCGAAGTTACCTTCTATTGTATTTTATTTCCACTATCTACTATTATTCCGAGACAGTGATGTACTTGTTATTTCTGGTTACCCTTAGAAAAACTTATGATTTGTACTACTGATTTTGGGGTTATATAGTTGATGTTGGCGCAGTTGTGTTGTTACAAATATTATTTAATGTATTGTAGTTAAATTAGTTAAATTCCATTATTTATCAGCATGTGTTAGGCTTACCTTAGTCCTAGAGATTAGGTGTTGTTGATATCTAATTTTTCCTTCATATTTTTTAATTGTGTATGTATATATATATATAGTATATTTGCATCATCATTAGTTTATAAACCTATACAGACATTTTACATAACTTTTCATGATTTTTAAAGGTTTTAAATCAATTTTTTTCTACATTTTATCATATAAATACCCAATAATTATCCTTCAAATTATTTTTATGGTGATTTAATCATCCAAACTCATCATTTACACCAACATGTATGTTTTTAAATATTTTATTTCATTTTTTATAATTAAATTTGTATTTTAGGCTAATTGCCTAATTTTGCAATAATAGCCTATATTCATATATAATTATTTTTTATCTATACTATTTATGTCCAAATATACTTCTATATTTTTATATTGCTAATTTATTATTATTAATTATTTTATTGCATAAATAATATTTTTATTTATTTATAAAAGTATTTTTATAAATTATTTTGTTAAATTTCATGTATTTAAATAATAGCCCATTTTTTAAAACCAAATTCGGAACTAAATTACCCAACACTTAATACCCTAGCCCAAATAACCCCCATAACAAATCAATTAACCCAATCCCACAACCCGGTCGGTACCCGTTTCTTTAACCCGCCCCATTCATTTTTAAATCCCAACCGTTGATCTTTCAAGATCAATGACCCACATCCCTTCTCCCCTTTTTAATTAACCAAACTCCCTAACCCTAGCCATTTCATCCAACCCACCGCCCTCGTATGCTCTCATCCCTAGCTGTCTTCCACTCAAATCCTTCTCCTAATCCCACCAGACATGGGATTTGACTGCTATTAATTTTCATATACGGCCTCCTCTTGACACTGGTGATAATAGGTGAATTTAACTATATTCAGGTCCTAAATAATCACCTTCTTGCATAGTTTTAATAATAAAAGTGAAAACAAAATGCTCTTATTAGCGCTTTTCATGACTTGCAGGTTATATATGACTAGGGAAGGCTAAAGAGCACTTTTGGAGTCAAAAGGAATGAAGAAAGAGAGGCCAACCGTGAAATGTCCCAAGTGAACCACGCAAAAACAGGCTGAAGAATCAAAAAAATGACTCTGTCGCGGTTCCACCGCGACCGCGGCAGAACCGCGGTGACGGATGCTAGCGGACAGGAGGAGATTCAGAAGAGCTGTTTGGTCGCGGTTCCACCGCGATCGCGGCAGAACCGCGGCAGGAGGCGGAAATTTCAGGGACTAAAGTGCAAAACACGGGATTTTTAGCCCAAAACCCTATTTTAAACACTAGACTTCGCCCAAGAGAGGGATGTATTGATTTTTAGAGTATCTTGGCAAGAAAAACAATTGTGAGAGATCACCCAAAACATCTTTCTTCTTTTCTTTGATTTTAATTGCTAGTTTATGATGGATCTTATCTTAGTTTGTTTACCCATAGTTATGAGTAGCTAAATCTTTTGTCTAAGGTTTTGATGGAACCTATTGGGGGATGAACTTCTTGTTTATGTTAATACAAATTGCTAGTTTCAATCTTTATCTATTCAACTATGCTCTTGTTGTGGTTAATTGACAGCATCCTCAATTAGCTGTGCCTATTTAGTGTGCATAACTCGGGAGAGAGTGCATATGTAGGTTATTGTTGAATAACACCACTCCTAAAGTATAAGAGGAATCTATAACTGCGGGTTTAAAGGAGGGATTAGGGATAACGAAGCCTTGGGTGCAATCTTAAGTGAACTGTGTTAATTAAAGCTAGCTAATGTATCTCGGGAGAGTGAAATAGTATATTACTGTGATTACTCGGGAGAGATTTACGGTAAGAAAAGTGTTCATGATTGATAAAGGTGTGTTGGGAAATTCGTATGAAGCATAAACAGAAGGGATTCCATCAATAGGGTAAATCTTTACCTTAGCTTTTTCTCATAATTGTTTACAACCTTAGCATTTTAGTTTACAGCTTGTTATTTACTTGCAATCTTAGTTAGTAAAGAAACCTTCAACTGTATTTCAAAAGTTTGGGAAATTGGTTCTCAAGAGTTTAGTGGGTCTAAGATTGTGATTGATAGGTTAACTCTCTGTGGATTCGACCCTGGGCGTAATACTCGGGTTATATTTGCAACGTCCGCAGAGTCCTTTTTAGAGGTCATAGTTGGGCGTGATCAAATTTTGGCGCCGTTACCGGGGAGTTAACGGAATTATCAATTACCATTGATAGAAATACAAAAATTCTTAGTGTAAGAAGTTTCTCTACACCCAATTTTTGATTGAAACTTTCGACGGTTGTTGACTTGGTTGCACAGGTGTATGCCTAGAAACTCTACCAGGACTGGAGAACTACTTGAAGGACTCTCAGACCCTGAGAAAATATTCAGGACATTGAACCGTGCCAACAAAAGACTTCAACCACCTCAACAAATAGACAAATTCGAAGCTGACATGAGAGACGCAATCGACCCCAACGGAAACGGCAGGCATGAGCAAGTCAACTTGAATGTCAGAGAAGCGGCACCTCTGGTGCCCGAGGGTGCATTGTATGACTGGGCACAACCCACAGCTGACAATCTGGCCACTGCCATTGTTGTGCCTGCGATACAAGCTGAATCGTTCCAAATCACGAACAACATGCTGCACTTACTGCAAAACAAGGGACTCTTCTCTGGGACACAACTTGAAGATCCTCAGCAACACCTGAAGAACTTCCTGTCAATATGCAAGACCCAGAGGCAGCCCAATGTCACTCCAGAAGCTATCAGGCTATTATTATTCCCATTCTCGGTGACAGGAGCTGCACAGGTTTGGCTAAACTCACTCCCCATAAATTCTATAGCAACGTGGGATGAGCTAGTCAAGCTGTTTCATAACAAGTTTCATCCACCCAACAAAACTGCCCAACAAATTGATGAGATCGTGAGCTTCAAGCAGAAACCGATGGAGACACTGCATGAAACATGGGATAGGTTCAAAGGAATGTTGGTTATGTGTCCACATCATGGTATTCTAGAACAGATGTTGGGACAACGATTTTATATGGGATTGTCAGATGGGTTGAAGAATATTGTAGATGCCTCAGTTGGTGGGGCATTCCTGAGCAAGACATGGAGTGAAGGTCAGAGTTTACTAGATAAAATGGCACAGAATTCGGGATGGACATCCAGGAATGCACCCATCACTCCAGTGGTGCACTCAGTGCCTCTTGATCCTTCAAACACTATGGCTGAAAATATGGCAACTCTCCTGACACAAATGAGCATCCTCACCAAAAAGGTGGAGGAATCAGGGTAGAAGCAGCAGGTACACATAGTAGACACTACCAATGGGGGCCTGTGCACATCTTGCATTAGTCAGCCAATTGGTAATCCTTGGAATACAGAGCTTGATTATCATCATCAGCACCCTAAAAATATGAACTATGTTGCTAACTATAGGGGTCAGAGACAGGGAAATCAGAACTGGGGTCAGCAGACTCAGCAGCAGTACAGACCACCTCAGCCACAATATAACGCCGGAAACATGGGAGGTATGAGACCCCCCAACAACATTGCACCGTATCCTAGACCACAGGGGTACAACAATCAACAGCAGGGGTACCACCCTCCTCAGCAGCAGCATGGTGGAAGACATGATGATGGGTTTGCTAGACTGGAAGCAATGATGCAGCAGGTTATTGGGTTCACTGCGAAGATAAACGAGAGAGTAGATGCACATGATGCAGCTATCAAAAATATTGAAGTGCAAGTGGGCCAAATTTCAATGTCTCTGAACAATCGTCCTCAAGGGACGCTACCTGCAAATACCCAAATCAATCCTAAAGATCAGGGCCCGAAGCAGCTGATGGCAGTGAGTCTCCGTAACGGCAGGGATCTCGACGAAGAGCAAGAGAGAGCTCGTGACAATATACAGGCTGAGACACTCATTCAGGTACCCATTGAGCTGGATGAATCCACAAGGCTGACTGATGTGACAATCCAGATTGCTCAAGAAGAAAAGAATACTCAGCAGGAGATCAAAAAAGTAGCTGAAGCAGTTGAAGAGCCGGTAGTAGAGATAGTAGCTGAGAAATAAAAGTCCCAAGAGATTGGGAAGAAAAGACCTCCTGCTCCATTTCCACAGAGGTTGGCCAAGCATCAAAAGGAGGAGCAGTACAAAAAGTTCTTTGAGATGCTCAAGCAAATTCAGGTTAATATTCCATTGATTGAAGCTTTAAAGGAGATGCCTGGATACGCAAAAATGATGAAAGATTTAATGTCCCGAAAATTTGACTTCCAAGACTTGGCCACAGTGACACTTACTCAGACGTGCAGTGCAGTTGTAACTAGACCTGTTGCTAAAAAGCTCTCCGATCCAGGGAGTTTTACTATTCCATGCACTATTGGAAACTTTGCTTTTGCGAAAGCACTTTGAGATTTAGGGGCCAGTATTAATCTTATGCCCCTGGTCATTTACAAGAAGTTGGGCATAGGGAGAGCTAGACCCACCTCTATGTTACTACAGTTGGCTGACAGGACTATAAAGCGTCCATTTGGGATCCTGGATGATGTACTTATTCAGGTGGGGAAATTCGTGTTCCCTGCAGATTATGTAATATTGGATTGCAAGGTGGATGAAGAAATTCCTATCATCTTAGGAAGACCTTTCTTGGCCACAGGGAGAGCTCTTATTGATTGTGAGACCGGGGAGCTTAAGATGAGGCTCAATGACGAAGAGATTATATTCAATGTGCAGAAATCTATGAGGCGCCCAAGTGAGTTCGCAAATTGCTCTCTTATTGATGCCGTGGATGTAATCGTACAGTCTGATGATGAAGTGTTGACGATTGAGGATCTCCTCGCTGCATGTTTGACGAATTTGGAGGAAGTGAATGGTGAGGACTTGGCAGAATGAGTGTTGGCATTAGAAGATAGAGGGTTCTGGGAAAGAAATCTAGAGTTTGAGCCCCTACACTTAGAAAAGAGGGAGACTCCTCCAGCTAAGCCATCCATTGAAGAACCACCGAAGCTGGAACTAAATCCATTTCCAGGCCACCTCAGGTATGAATTTCTGGGACCTGACTTTACTCTACCTGTTATTATCTCATCTGGTTTGTTAGATGTGCAGGTCCAACAGCTTCTACAGGTATTGAAGGAGTGCAAAACTACCATTGGGTGGACCATGGTAGACATCAAGGGGATCAGCCCCGCTTACTGCATGCATAAGATTCTGCTGGAAGAGGGGCACAAACCTTCTAGGGAACATCAGAGGAGGCTGAACCCAAATATGAAGGAAGTGGTGAAGAAGGAAGTGATAAAGTGGTTAGATGCGGGAATTATTTTCCCAATCTCTGACAGCAGCTGGGTTAGCCCAGTTCAATGTGTGCCTAAGAAGGGTGGCATGACGGTTGTAAAGAATGACAACAATGAACTAATCTCAACGAGAACCGTCACAGGCTGGAGAATTTGCATGGATTATTGAAAGTTGAATCTAGCCACCAGGAAAGACCACTTCCCACTTCCCTTCATCGATCAGATGCTAGATAGATTGGCAGGGAGGTCACACTTTTATTTTTTGGATGGGTACTCAGGGTACAATCAGATTTCCATTGCACCTGAGGACCGGTAGAAGACCTCCTTCACATGCCCTTATGGCATTTATGCCTTTAGGAGGATGCCCTTTGGCCTATGCAATGCACCCGCCACATTCCAACGGTGCATGATGGCCATATTCACTGACATGGTTGAGGATATAATGGAGGTGTTCATGGATGACTTCTCAGTGGTGGGAGGTTCATTTGATGAATGCCTAGTGAATCTGACGCGTGTGCTGAAACGGTGCATCGAGACTAATCTGGTGCTGAACTGGGAGAAGTGCCATTTCATGGTACAAGAAGGCATAGTCTTAGGGCACCGGGTGTCAAGCAAGGGAATAGAAGTAGATCGAGCAAAGGTTGATGTAATAACAAAGCTGTCTCCACCAACTTCGGTCAAAGCAATCAGAAGTTTTCTTGGACATGCCGGTTTCTACCGGCGGTTCATAAAAGACTTCTCCAAAATCACCAAACCTCTCTGTAAGCTATTAGAGAAAGATCACCCGTTTGTGTTTTCTGATGATTGCAGGATAGCGTTTGAGGAGTTGAAGCAGAGGCTGGTCACAACACCCATCATTGTTGCCCCCAACTGGGAGCAACCATTCGAACTAATGTGTGATGCTAGTGACTACGCAGTGGGGGCAGTGCTGGGCCAGCGGAAGGACAAATTGATGCACCCTATCTACTATGCCAGCAGAACGCTGAGTGGAGCCCAGTTGAACTATACGGTGACTGAAAAGGAGATGCTAGCTGTGGTGTTCGCATTCGATAAGTTCCGATCCTACCTGATAGGATCAAAGGTAATCGTCTACACTGACCATGCCGCTCTCAGATACTTAATAGAAAAGAAAGACTCTAAGCCACGCCTGATTCGTTGGGTGTTGCTACTGCAAGAGTTCGATCTTGAAATACGTGACCGCAAGGGCACTGAGAATCAAGTCGATGATCACTTATCACGACTTGAGGGAGCTGAAAATGCAATTGAAGTTGAGGAAATTCTGGAAACTTTTCCAGACAAGCAACTGCTCACCATAACTCATCAGGAAGCGCCATGGTATGCGGACTTGGCCAATTACCTGACCAGTGGTATAGTTCCTCACGACCTTTCATCGGTCCAGAGGAAGCGATTTTTTCGTGAAAGCCGCTTATACTATTGGGACGAGCCCTATCTCTTTAGAATATGCCTGGATAACATGATCCGGAGATGCGTCTCCGAGATAGAACAATCTTCTATTTTGTAGGCTTGTCATGCATTGGTTTATGGTGGACACTTTGGAGGGATCAGGACAGCAGCAAAGGTGCTAGAAGCCGGATTTTTCTGGCCGACTGTGTTTAAAGATGCTCACTCATGGGTGAAGGGTTGTAGTGAATGTCAACGCATCGGGAACATTTCCCGGTGCCACGAGATGCCCATGAACCCAATTCAGGAGATAGAAGTGTTCGACGTCTGGGGGATTGATTTCATGGGTCCCTTCGTCAGCTCCCATGGCAATAATTACATCCTTGTTGTTATAGACTATGTGTCCAAGTGGGTGGAAGATGTAGCGTTGCCCACCAATGATGCAAAAGTGGTGGTGGGGTTTCTAAAGAAGAACATATTCACCCACTTTGGGACACCACGTGCGATTATTAGCGACGGAGGCACTCACTTCTGCAATAGAGACTTTGAGAAGTTACTTATAAAATACGATGTGCGCCACAAGGTGGCTACTCCATACCACCCGCAAACTAGTGGGCAGGTTGAGGTATCCAACAGGGAAATCAAGAGTGTGTTAACAAAAACTGTGAATGCCACAAGAACTGATTGGGCAAGGAAGCTAGATGATGCACTCTGGGCCTACAGAACAGCTTTCAAGACACTAATTGGTATGTCACCATACAAGTTAGTGTTTGGGAAGGCCTGTCACTTACCTGTAGAACTCGAGCATAAAGTGTGGTGGGCACTCAAACAACTAAACTTAGACATGGAAGCTGCGGGCACGTCAAGAGTCACAGAATTGCATGAGCTCGAGGAGTTCAGGTATCTTGCTTTTAAGAGCACAAGGCTGTACAAAGAGAGAATGAAGAGGCTACACGATCAGAACATTGTTGAGCGAAATTTCAAACCTGGGGACATGGTACTGCTATACAACTGAAGACTGAGGTTGTTCCCGGGCAAGCTGAAGTCACGATGGTCTGGACCATTTCGAGTAATTGAAGTTTTCCAGTCAGGAGCGGTTGACGTCGCCACTGAGGATGACTCTCGTACATTTAGAGTTAATGGTCAGAGATTGAAGTTGTATGTGGGTATGAGCGAGCCCAAGGAAGGGTCTCAACTGCAGTTGACTGAACCGCGGAGGTCGAGCGAGCTTTAACTGCACTCATTTGGGTCATGCCGCGACGTTAAATCAGGTGTTGTATGGGAGGCAACCCATGATTTTTTTGTAAGTGTAACTCTCCCTAAAAAAAAGAATCAGAGACGCGGTCAAACCGTGGTACTGACCCTTCTCTGAACCTAGCTGTCGCGGTTACACCGCGATCGCGGTACAACTGCGGTCAGGAGGACATTATGAACTTGGTCTACCGCGGTCCTACCGCGACCGCGGCAGACGTTGACGGGGTCCAGGTAAGTTTTTCATTTTAAATTTTTCTCTTTTCCCCATTTACCCAAAATACCCCCCACCTACCACTAAACCCCCCCCCCCCAATTCGCCCAGCTTCAACAAAACACCCCTCCCAATCCCTTCTATCTAATTTCTATCCCACTTATCTCTATCTTCTCTCTTCTCTACTCATCTTCACATCACTCCATTACCATCCTCCCCCACTATCCACCTTATTCATCCACTTTCCCTCAACCAAACAAGTAAGTTGCTCTTTCTCTCTCTCTATTTCATCTTCTAACTTAGTATACTTTAGCATGATTGTATTTAGGTTAACCCTAGGTAGGGTTAGTATCACTTTTGTCAATTTTTGCTTTCTTTCATGGTATTTTTTTGTGGTTTGGTACTGTTTGGTGTCATAGTATGTGGGCCTTCATGGTGTTTATGATGTTTCAGCCTAGAAATCATTTTTTTTGGGGTGTAGTTGTATTATGCACCATGTGGGTCGAAATATTGGAGTTTTTGTGATATTATGGGGCGGGTTATACCCACTCCTAATTAGGGGGTGTTATACTTGGTGATTGGGGGTGTTGTCACTGTTTGATAATACGTGCAGGAGTAGTGTGAGGTGGTGTAGGCCGAATGTTGTACGTAGTTCTGTTGTGGGGCCTTTGTGGAGATTGTCACCTTCCCTACCGTGCTTGTGTGGCTAGTCTGCCAAGATAAACTCAATGGGGATGGTGTTTTGGTGCCATCGGGTGGCGAAGTCTGAGTACCCATCTGACGGACACTAATTAGGATGAATTTGATGGTTATGAATTTTTCTGACTCATTGCAAGTATTATGGCCCGTAAAAAGCAAAAGAGAGGGGCGGGCGCATCCCAACAGCCAACATATGACGAGTCCAGGTTTGAATCGGAACGAGCGGAGGATGATTTTAATGCCAAGGCTGGTAAGAACTTCATTCAGGAGTTGCAAATTGACTGGGCAGACCTCCGCGTGGAACAGGAGGAAATGTAAGGAGAAATTCGAAGGCGAGAAATGGAATTCCTCTTTAATGATCCCGGCCCAGCGAATCGGATGATGGTTAGGAAGTTCTACGCGAACTGCCCAGCACATATGCTGCGGGAGGTGACTGTGCGAGGCACGGGGGTAGATAACTCAATTGAAACTATCCGCCAGGTATTGAGGCTACCCCGGTTCACGGGCGATATTGACTACTACCACGACAGACCAGGGGTCATGTGGGAAGTTATGACTGATGTACTTTGTGCTGGTGGGCGACCAACCTGGATCAAGGACCACATTACCCTGAACTCCAACTCTTTCACGCACTTGGCTAAGTGTTGGTTGACTGTCATCTGCAGCCGGTTCATGCCCTCCAGCAACACCACAGACGTGAACTTCAACAGAGCCCTATTTACTTGGTGCTTTGTGATGAAGAAGGATTTTGATGCAGCATAGGTAATTGGTGACGAAATGGTCATGCGGGGACCACTGCTGTCAAAGGGATTTTACTTCCCTTCCTTGGTGACTGCACTGTGCTTATGGAGGAGGGTCCCTACTGATCCTGCTGATGGAGCATTGGCACCTGAAGCACCATTCCAAGCTTCACGCATCAGAGTGGGCAGGGGCACACGTTCAACAATTGTGCTAGATGATGAGGCTGATGACCCGGTTCCTTTTGCACCGTCCAGGAGATCTCTTGACAGTGTCGGACCCTCTCGACACCCCCATACTGGGGCGGGCTTTGCCAGATCTCAGTCTACTAGGCCTATGCTGCGTTCCATGGAGGAAGAGGTCACGGATCTCCACACCGCAGTGGATGGCCTACACACACGGATGGATGCCATGTCTCAGAGGCAGGCCCGGTCTGAGAACAGGTTCATGGCCTGGTTCCGTGTGTTGGGGAGAGCTTGTCATGTAGACCCTAGCACAGTCTCCAACTCTGATTGAGTCTCAGGGAAGTCTTCTTACCCTTCTGCTCTTTACTTTCTTGATATGACATGGGGACATGCCATGATTTTAAGTGTGGGGTGGGAGACTTGCTCTAGTTATATTTGTACTGTACATAGACATTGTGTGTTGTCGCAGAAATTGATGTTGCTGTATATAATTGACTGTAATTATATTAGGAGTCTGACTTGGCCCAACGACGGACACTTGTCGACGGGTCTCTTGAGGGTCCAAGTCGGATATATATTTAAAAAAATATATATATTTTTAAGGTAGAGGACACTTCCTGTGGATGGACCACTGGGACAGTACTCTTGAGGGAAGTAGTCCATGAAGATTTTTTATTTTTTTATTTTTCTTTTTAGGTAGTGTAGTAAGTCCCCCTTGGTTTTTCTTTTGGTCACGGTTCTTTTCCAAGTTTTTTTTCTTGAACCGGGTTAGGTAGATTTTTCTTTTGTAGTTAAGACTAAGATAGGTAAAGGCTAGAATGCTACCTCTGATGTGCACACCTGCAACCAACTAAAATGAACCTGAGAGTGTGACGTCTAGGCTCAGTTGTGGACTTGTAAATCTATGCCTTAATTTTGCACATCTTGCTTTGCTTGAACGCTCGTATGAGTGTGTTGATAGATTGATCCCGAACGAGTTACATGCTAAGTGTGTGTGAGATTTTACTTGCATTTTGTGCGTGCGTGCGATACTTAGAACTTGCCCTTTGTGTTTGCAAAGCGAAATAGAAGCTGTTGGGTTTTAGAGATGATTGAGGCATTTATTTGTGTAAGACTACATATAATGGTGAATCCACCTGTCTATATTGTCATAGTTAACCCCTTTGAGCCTGAAGCCTGTTCTCTGATAACCCTATAATGACCTATATCCCTGTGTTTGAATAGCTGATTGTATAAACCTATACCTCCGAAAAGCACTTGAATCACTAAAGAACATACAAAAGTCAAAGTGTGGGGTGGTAGGGAGTTAGCGAGAAAAAAAAAGGTGGAATCAGGAATGAATTAGTTGAATGATGCACTAGAATCTTAAAAAAAAAAGAGAAAAGAAAAGAAAAGCCAGTTGCACCTAAAGGAAAATAGGGGTCACCTGTGAAACATAAAAAAACGTGGAGGAATGATTGGGCTGAGCAGGGAAATTGAGATAAAAGGAAGTGTGTATTAAAAGTGCTTAGGGAGGTTAGTCACTACATCCAAATGTATCCTACCCGTCCTTTAGCCTACATTACAACCAAATAAAGACCTCTTGATCTTTGACTAAAACAGCTCGATTAGTAGAGTACTACACTAGGGGCAAGCTTATGGTGTGTCTGTGCGGTATGTGAATGTTCTTTGCTGAGAGGGAGTGAATTCTTTCGATCTTCAGTTCCTTGTGTTTGAATTTTATGTGTGTGGAACTTCTCTCAGACTTTTTGATGTGAGGGAATGTGACTCGGGAAGGAAAAGTAAATCTTCACCGCTGTTAGAGTAACTAGAGTGAGCGCAAGTGTGTCATGACAGTAGAGTCTGCATCTGGGGTATGACCGGCACATTGCTTAGGTTGTTCCGTTAAAATGGTGGGTGTGACATATGTAGGGTAAAGCATCAAACGGTTAGGCTTTTAAGTGTGGTTTAGCTTGCTCGAGGACGAGCAAGGGTTTAAGTGTGGGGTGTTGATAATAGGTGAATTTAACTATATTCAGGCCCTAAATAACCGCCTTTTTGCATAGTTTTAATAATAAAAGTGATAACAAAATGCTCTTATTAGCGCTTTTCATGACTTGCAGGTTATATATGACTAGGGAAGGCTAGGGAGCACTTTTGGAGTCAAAAGGAATGAAGAAAGAGAGGCCAACCGTGAAATGTCCCAAGTGAACCACGCAAAAACAGGCTGAAGAATCAAAAAAATGACTCTGCTGCGGTTCCACCGTGACCGCGGCAGAACCGCGGTGACGGATGCTCGCGGACAGGAGGAGATTCAGAGGAGTTGTTTGGCCGCGGTTCCACCGCGATCGCGGCAGAACCGCGGCAGGAGGCGGAAATTTTAGGGACTAAAGTGCAAAACACGGGATTTTTAGCCCAAAACCCTATTTTAAACACTAGACTTCGCCCAAGAGAGGGATGTATTGATTTTTAGAGTATCTTGGCAAGAAAAACAATTGTGAGAGATCACCAAAAACATCTTTCTTCTTTTCTTTGATTTTGATTGCTAGTTTATGATGGATCTTATCTTAGTTTGTTTACCCATAGTTATGAGTAGCTAAATCTTTTGTCTAAGGTTTTGATGGAACCTATTGGGGGATGAACTTCTTGTTTATGTTAATACAAATTGCTAGTTTCAATCTTTATCTATTCAACTATGCTCTTGTTGTGGTTAATTGACAGCATCCTCAATTAGCTGTGCCTATTTAGTGTGCATAACTCGGGAGAGAGTGCATATGTAGGTTATTGTTGAATAACACCACTCCTAAAGTATAAGAGGAATCTATAACTGCGGGTTTAAAGGAGGGATTAGGGATAACGAAGCCTTGGGTGCAATCTTAAGTGAACTGTGTTAATTAAAGCTAGCTAATGTATCTCGGGAGAGTGCAATAGTATATTACTGTGATTACTCGGGAGAGATTTACGGTAAGAAAAGTGTTCATGATTGATAAAGGTGTGTTGGAAAATTTGTATGAAGCATAAACAGAAGGGATTCCATCAATAGGGGAAATCTTTACCTTAGCTTTTTCTCATCATTGTTTACAACCTTAGCATTTTAGTTTACAGCTTGTTATTTACTTGCAATCTTAGTTAGTAAAGAAACCTTCAACTGTGATTCAAAAGTTTGGGAAATTGGTTCTCAAGAGTTTAGTGGGTCTAAGATTGTGATTGATAGGTTAACTCTCTGTGGATTCGACCCTGGGCGTAATACTCGGGTTATATTTGCAACGTCTTCAGAGTCCTTTTTAGAGGGCATAGTTGGGTGTGATCAACTGGTCACTCTCTTATGGTGCTTGTCTACAAATAAAAAAGCAAATCTCATCAAAATCGAACCGAAATTAGTTCAAATACTTGGCCTTTCTGCTATTCCATCTATATTCATCCTTTATTCTGTTATGGGTACGAATCTCTGTGTATTTCCCTTTTGATTCTTACTTACCCTAAAACTAGGGTTATCTGATCTTTTTAGATCGAACCAAAATTAGTTCAATCTCTGATTTTGAGTGTTATATTATCTATATTCGTCCTATTATGTGTGATTTTGATTTTTTTTAGATTCTTTCGATTTTTCACTTTCCCTAAAAAAGTAGGGTTTCAGATTTTTCTCTTTTCCTTACTGATTTTCGATTGCATGTGATGTTCATTCCTTTCTCATGTTTGATTGATGATTTTCCTTGTTTGAGTGTTTAATTTCTACTACTATATAAACCCTTCTTTATTTCCCTTTTTAGACAGACGTTAATCGATATAATCTCACTAAAAACTTGAGGCTTTGCTCTATGAATTCCTTATTATCTTGCTCTTTGTTTTGTGGTGACCGGTTGAAAGCCAAGGCCACAAGGAATCTACTATTCAAACTTTTCTGGAATCTTGTGGATCTTTTGGTTTTTGTTTGTTGTTCGTTTAACTGGTAAGCTACTAGACTCTTGAAGTTTCATCCCTATATGTTCTTGATTTGCGTATGTTCTCACCTCTGAAATTCTTGGCTTAATATGTTTTCCAGATTACTTTTGCACGTGATTCCATTATTTCTACCTTGTTCTAAGTCTTTTAGCATCTGAATCCCCTCCTAATGCTACTAGTTCTTTGTTTACCCAAGCCTAACTTGGGTAATCTGAGTGCAAGGGTGTCTGGATGTCCCTAGTCATGCCTGTTTGTTTTATCTTTAGCCTCTATAATGAATGCTAGAATGTCTGTGTTATTATGACATGTTCACTTGCTATTTTGTCACTCAACATGCTCGTTTGAACCCCACACCCCATTAGTAACTGATTGAGATCTTAACAGTTACCTCAAACTATTTTTCCATGCCTTTCTTGAACCATTTTGTGACATGATTTTGATCTTCTCTAGTTGTTTAGTCTATTATGACAATCCCAGAATACCCATATGTGATATTTGATATGAGTTTGCTCTCTTACACTGTTCTAAGTCCTTGCAATGTTTATTCTATATATACAATGTGTTGCAATTTGTATTAAAACTATTTGCTATCGACTATGACCCTGCTTCTACGCTAATATGTTTTCTAGTGTGTCCCTTGTTCATTTGATACCCTATTTCTTCTAGTTTTTATCAAAAAATATGTTCTCCATCATGCCCAAATACGGATTAGCATGACCCTATGATACATGTTTAGCTTAATCTGAACCTCTTAAGCCTCAATTGGTTTAGTGTCATGACTGCTAATCCTGCAAACTTATTTCTTTCCCCAACTCTTTCAATGTGTGGCTATCTATATGGTGTTTTCCTATGTGTTGAAATCCTGCTGAACCTGCTGGCCTGTTTGATTAGTTGCTCTCTATGGCTATGTCTGCTTTAGGTTATAAGTGTGTTCCCCACTTCTATCCCTCAGCTATTGTCCATTCTCCCTCATTATTACTTATGCTATTCTGAACTCCTTATTCTTACCGGCTGAAACCAAGGCTATCAAGGCTCTTTCTATTGACCTCCCTAGTGTGAGCACTTCTCGGGGTCCATTTGAGACCCTTGTGAACTCTGACACACTAGGATTTGGATCTTTGATCATTCCCCCTGATACTGAAACCTGCACTATCCCTGAATCTCCTCTATTAACCTCCCTAGTGTGAGCACTGCCCTAGGTTCTTGAAACCTTTGGGAACTCTGACGTACTAGGGTCCAAGGTTCTTTTCCATTTTTCCTCATTGCTCAACTTTGCCCCTTTCTACTTACTGAATGGGCCAATGAGCTTGTGTACATGGTTGTTTCCTGAATCTTTGATGCCTACTGGGTTTTGGCTCTAAAGATTATTTTCTGGGCTATTGTGCAATTATGTGGACTTGAAATTGAAGGCCTGACCTGGATGGGTATACTTTGGGCCTATCTAAGGCCTACTATAGTAATTTTATAACTTTGTAATTTATTTCATTCATTGGAAGAGTGTAATGTTGTAATAACAATCGGGGTATTCGTAAAATCGAGAAAATGGGTCTTTTCGCACCTCCTTTTTCACTACACCCCGTAAGGGATATATATATAAGGGAGTTTTTCCAAATAAAGGAAAATCAAAACGGGATTGTTTATTTATTAAAAATTAGAGTCGCCACTTGGGAGATTTATGGTGTCCCAAGCACCGGTTCAAATCCCGAGTTGAGGAAAAGATTGACTTTGTATTACAGTCTGCGAACCAGAAATCCGAGTAAGCAATTCTGTTAACCCGGGAGAAAGTGTTAGGCATTTCCGAGTTCCATGGTTCTAGCACGGTTGCTTTGATCATATTTGGCTTATTAAAATTATTTAATTACTGACTTTAGATCCTATGTGCATTTACCCTTTATCGCTTTTCAATTAAGAAAATTATCTTGAAACGGGTCACGCGTACGTGTACCCATTTGTTTGGCGCGTCAAAAAATTATGTCACACGAACGTGTCCACAATTAATAATGCTTTATTATTATTAAGAACTTTTGGCCGAAGTTGCGTGAACGCATACTCCGGTTTTGTTTTTAGAAATCGCAACCATATCACGCGAACGTGTCCACAACCACGATAGTATATTAGAATTGCCTAAAGCAAACTACAAACATTTGTCATTTTTGTATCTAAATCATAAGAAATTAATACGAGGACCATACGTGATTTAATTGTGGATGGCACACCTCGACTAATTGAAAGATATTAATCGGTTAAACATTAAAGGTAACTGAATTCTACCTTATGCTAATGTCTGAACCAATTAATAGAAGAAAATTTCAGGCTATCAACACCCTGCAGAAGGTGAGTAAAATTGAGCCCAAATTACAAGAGTGTAAGGCTACACCTGCCCGTGTTTCCTTTGCTGGGCTCGAAAAATGTCCAATCATGACAAGAACAGAAGGCCCAAAACAATTCAGGGCTATGCATTCATGCCTAGGGTTGATCCCGCTACTTGGGCCAGCTTTGGACCCAGATTTTCATAAGCCAACAATTGCATATAATCCATTGGAAACCAGTCAACCAAATTATATGGAACACACGATTATACAAACATTCCAACCTCTGAATTCTTGATTATTTAAAGGTAGTGTAATTAAACTGAATTTCTGATTTGTTAACATACTTTGGGTCCAAATCTATTTCAAATTTACATGGCCCTATCACTTAGATAAATAAGCTTTTGGTCTGAAGAGCCCAGTTCTGCTTTCAAGGTCGATTGATGGAGCTGGGGACTCATGATCGAGTGCCTTCGGGGGAATACAAGGGTATTTGGGCTCCAAACCCCACACTTCCAAACTTTAGAGTTCAAGAACTCATCACCCCTGGACTAAGCGTGTAGAGGCCTCAAGTAAGACCAATACACAATTTAACTGTTTAAACAAATTAAGCTAACAATGAACAGATTAAACTAGGTCTCAGATATCAAATTATTCCTAACATGGATCTGCAAATCACTACGACCAATCCTCATTCAGGCTAAATATCTCATCTTTGCAGATTTCAAAGTCATGCAACTCAACAAACATTAGGCCTTTCCAATCACAGTTCATGCACAACAAACACCAAAACCAAACCCAAATTAAACATGGCTAACCTACGATTTGCTTTATATTACAAACCAAGTTCATAACCAATCAGTGAATAAGTTTGAATATAACAGGGTAATCAGATTAACTACATGAATAGGTGATTGGCAAGAAATGACATTCAGTAAATGAGATGCTCTGTATTTCAACTTCAATCAATCATATTTTATTCCTCCATTTAACATATCAAGGGTGTGAGAGATACCTGGAAATGAGAAAAGAAACAGAACAAGGAGGGATAAGTGGATAGCAGCAGCAAAAGAAAATGAAATTCAGCAGCTTAATCGCAGTAGACCCAGCTTTCTCAGACCATTTCAATCCCAACAAAATCAGAATTACTTCAAGCTTTCAATAAAACCCAAAAAAGCGCACAACTTCAAAGAATCAGTACTTTCTGGTGCTTTTCTTCTGATTTCTTCAGACTTTTCTGTTTTCTCTTTTTTTTTAACCCAATGTAGTTTTCCAGATTTTTTCTATCTTTTCCTTTTCTAGTCTCTGAAACTTTTTTTTCATCTCCATAGAACCCCAAGTAACTATGCCTTTATAGGCAAGTTACTAGGGCAACCTTAAGGGTTCAGTTTTTTTCATTTTAGTCCTTTTCAAATTTTCCTTTTTGCTGCTTAGTCCTTCAATTACTGACTTGTTGGTCAAGTTAGTCTATTTTTTCAGCTTCTAGGCAGCTTCTTAGGTGGTTATAGAAAGATTCCCTTAAGTGACTTACCCATTTACCCCTATTACCCCTGTATTTTGCCTTGAAGCCCAGCCAGACTTGAACATGGGCTATGATTCCCCGAACAGGCTCAATGATTAAATAGACATGGGCTCAGACTCAAACCAAATAAAATTCCTTTAACATGAGGTCTTAGACTGACCTTAGAGCCCAAAGATGAAACCCAAACAAATTCAGAAAGTTTAAAAACCAAAAAAATCAACTAATTAATGATCACAAATAGGCGGGGAACTAATTAAGCTCAGTGACCAAACCAAAAATTCTAACAGGACAGTTAATAAATCAGAAAACAAATTAAAAGAGAGGAAAAGAACAGAGGTGACACATAGATGATTTTGAAAACAAAGATGAACGGGACTTACCAGCTAGACTTGAAATCAAAAACTGATGCACTGATTCGACCCAACACAGTGGCAAACATTTGTTCTTGGTGAGGAACAAACGAGTGTCACTATTTTGTGTCAAAACCGACTTGAAACAACCGGAAAATTGTTGAAAATGCTTGCAGCATGATTCCGACCTTAGGCTCTCATGGCTCGACTCTTCGATTTGATATTCGAGGAGTTCTAGAGATGTTTGAAGAAATGTGAGTGAGGATTTGGGATAAGGGAGAGAGGACGGTCCTAGGGTGTTAATTTGGGGTTGAACAAAGGTGGCGCCGCCACCGGAGAGAACCAGGGCGGCACTAGGGTTTCAATCTTTGATCTAAAATTCGAGCAATTCTGGAAGGATTTGAGAGGAGTTATTTGGGGATTTGGTATGTGGAGGCGGAGGAGAGTGTGGGGTGTTAATCTCAGGGTGATTGGTGGTGGCGCCGCCAATGGAAGTAATAGGGATTTTGGGGCAACGGATTAGGGTTAGGCGATTCTCCGATGGTGAAGGAGATGAAGTGAGATGGAATGAGGGGGTAGGGGGTCGGTCGGACAGTTATAAGTAATTTAGGGCTCAGTTTCGGACCGTTTGATCAAACGAGATCAACGATCCAGATCACGGGTAGTTTAAACGAGGTCGTTTGGTTCATTGGTGGGGCGGACCAGGTTGAACCCGGGTTTTGGGACGGGTTTGGGCCAATTTTAATGGGTAATGGGTGTTTAATACTTGGGCCTGGGGAAAATTCAATTGTAACAGCCCAAAATCGAATTTTCTTTTATTTCTTTTCTTTTTCTTTTTTAATTTCAAATTAAAATAAAACCTAAATTAATTTTTTAAACTAAACTAACCTACCCAATTAGATTAATCACTCATCATGGTATTTACAATAATTAATTAAATCCTAAATTTAAAGAAAAACTATACAATTCAAAATTAAAGAGTTAAAATGCAAAATGAACTATTTTTGTGATTTTCATATTTTATAAAACAAACTAATTTACTAAATAATCTAAAAAATATAAATTAAATCCTAAATGTAGTGCGTGATATTTTTGTATTTTCATGAATTAAATAAAATAAATGTGCACAGACAAATGTAAATAATTAACAGAAGATGCCACAAAATCCAACAAAATTGCCAAAAGTGAAAGAAATTATTTTGTTTTGAATTTGTTGGAATAATTCATATAGGGCAAAAATCACGTGCTCACAGCTTCCCCTCTTTGCCCGAAAACCCGAAGAGTTTTCGTGCAAAGATAAAGTGAGCGGATACGAGCGATTTTTGCCCGTTTGAATACTCTGTGGGAAGCATTTTTAAAAGATTTGAACGCACCCTACTTCCGAGGTTGCCTACATATCCTTGGCTAAAAAGGAATCAGGTCAGTGTAGTTCGGGAATTTTTGGTAGCTGGGACTACCATGAAGCTGTGATTTCTCTGTTGCTGCTATTGCTGCTACTGCTTACTGAACCCCTTATTACACCATATCAAAAATAAAAGAAGCTAGACTAGACTATGATCTATGCTTTACAAAATCCTATCTAGATCTTCAAACTTGCTCTTGTGTTTCTTCTTGCCTTGTTGTCTTGTATTCTCTTGGTAAAATTCCTTTGTTGCCACCTTGAATTGTAAACTGAGATGCTTCCCTTTCTCCAGACGGGCTCCTGACTGCTGCATTTGAAAGTATTCCCTGCTCTCCAGGCGGGCTCCTGACTGCTGCATTTGAAAGTGTTCCCTACTCTCCAAGCGGGCTCCTGACTGCTGTATTTGAAAGTATTCCCTACTCTCCAGGCGGGCTCCTGACTTCTAACTTGAAATGTATTCCCTACTCTCCAGGCGGGCTCCTGACTTCTAACTTGAAATGTATTCCCTGCTCTCTAGGCGGGCTCCTGACTTCCACATAGATAAAACAAAGAATTTGAAAGCTAAAACTTGAATTGTACTCCCTTGTTCTCCAGGCGGGCTCCTAACTGCTGAACTTGAAAGTATTCCCTGCTTTCCAAGCGGGCTCCTGACTTCATATTGAGATGTGCTCCCTGCTCTCCAGGCGGGCTCCTGACTTCAACTCGAAATGTATTCCCTGCTCTCCAGGCGGGCTCCTGACTTCAACTTGAAATATGCTCCCTCCTCTCCAGGCGAGCTCCTGACTTCTAACTTGAAATGTAATCCCTGCTCTCCAGGCGGGCTCCTGACTTCCACATAGATAAAACAAAGAATTTGAAAGCTAGAACTTGAGTTGTACTCCCTTGTTCTCCAGGCGGGCTCCTGGCTGCTGAACTTGAAAGTATTCCCTGCTTTCCAAGCGGGCTCCTGATTTCATCTTGATATGTGCTCCCTGCTCTCCAAGCGGGCTCCTAACTTCAACTCGAAATGTATTCCTTGCTCTTCAGGCGGGCTCCTGACTTCAACTTGAAATGCACTCCTTGCTCTCCAGGCGGGCTCCTGACTTCAACTCGAAATGTATTCCCTGCTCTCCAGGCGGGCTCCTGACTTCAACTTGAAATGTATTCCCTGCTCTCCAGGCGGGCTCCTAACTTCAAAATAGACAAAACCAAGAAAACTTTTCTGCCCCAGTTTGGTGGCTGGGCACAAATGTGAGTGTAAAACTAAATCATATTACTAAGTATTACTAAGAATTGAAAGCTAGATCCCAATTATTCAGGGGGTCCTAACAACTCTTAACTAAACGACACTTTTTAAAATCTAAGTTATGTCTTCTACAGGTGTGATTTCTACTGAATCTTGTTGTCTAAGAGGGTCTTAAACTACTCCTCACTATCTAGGAGGGTCCTAAAAATCAAAAGTCAAGTTTTATCTTAAGAGTGACAACTTTCATGGCTGAATTATACTACCCTACAACAGAACTTACGCTAAATGTTATTATCTAATCGAAATCTTAAAGCTAAGTCCCATTATTCAAGAGGGTCCTGGAAACTCCTAATTGAATCTTATCTCGAACATGCAAACTTCTCAGCTAACTTATATTCTTTCAGGATACATTTATGCTAGATTATGCTAGTTCTGAACTTTAAACAAGGTCCCATTTTTCATGAGGGTCCTGAAAGTTTACGGTCAAACCTGTTTTGATGCTTGCTCTTTCCCCTACGGAGAGTTTCTCCGAAACAAATGAATTTTCTGCCCCTGTTTCAATCAAAGAAAATTTTGTCAATTTAAATTGGTGGTTAGCTGATGGCATTCTTGCTGAAGATCTTTCCACTGCATTGTTTTGTTCTGAATGGCTTTCACGAACTGGCCCTGAACCGCTTTGACTTTCTGACTGACTTTCAAATCCCATGACCTTTGACAAACCGAGTGTTCTATACCCATGTTGTTGTTTCACACCTCTGACTCCTTTATCTGAACCTTTGCATCTCCCATGACATTACCAACTCATTCCACTGGTGAAACTTCTGGTGATCCCCTGTATCCCACCTTACATCATGCTGTCTTTAGTATGCTCTAACCACGTTGTGATTTGCAATTTTGGAAGTTGGTAGTGATCTTTGAAATTCTTTTCCACTTACTTGGGACAAGACTGACATTAAAACATCTTAAACAAATAAAACCCAAAGGAAAATGAAATGCAATGATTTGCGGGTTAAGGATAAGAAGAATCCAAAACCAGATGACCGCTACAAAGGGAAAAAGAAAAAGAAACTTATCTGAGTGGAACAGCTGGTACCAATGATCATGACATGCATTTCGGATTAATCGGCCCAATCTGTTCAACCAATCAACTTTCAGTTGCCTTACTTCGTTGCCTCAGAATTTCCATGACCTGATTACTTGACCCAAACCTTGACCTTGTTCATCCTGCGGTGCCTTGAAAGGTTTTCAACATCAGACCTCTTTCATTCGTTCATCTCTCAGCTTACTTTTGCCTCAGGGTGCCCATAAGGGTTTTCACCAATAAGACTCTCTCATTCTTTGATTTCTCTCAACTCTCGTCGCCTCATGGTGCCCGCGATGGTTTTCACCAATAAGACTCTCTAATTTTTATTTTCTCTGAGCTCTCGTCGCCTCATGGTGCCCGCGAGGGTTTTCACCAATAAGACTCTCTCATTTTTATTTTTCTGCTTGAACCAGAGTGTTGCCCCTGACATGAATTACCTTTACTTGCTCGACTTGGCATTTCTCAAAGACTGATCAGAAGGTCTTTCTTTGGACCGTAATGTGGGATTTTGGATAAGGTTAGAAATAAAGGTTATAAAAGACTCAAAACAATTCAAATGGGTTCAAAATTACAACTTTCGAAATCAGATTTCTTACAACAACCACAACTTCTGCCCTAGTTTCTTGCTTGGGGGCTTTTGGATTTTTATTTTGACGGGACCGAACCGTGAGGCTGCCTACGTATCTTTAAAAGGAATCAGGTCGAATGTAGTTCATGACATAGGAATTGCTCTATCGTTGTGATTTTCTTTTCTCTTTCTCTTTTCTTTTCTTTTCTTTCTTCCTTTTCTCTTTATGTTGTTTTTGTTGTTTTTCTTTTTTCTTCTTCCCTTTTTCTCTTTTCTTTTTTTTCCTTTTTTTTCCTTTTCGTTCTTTTCTTTTCTCATTTTCCTTTACTTTTCTTTCACGCTTGTGTTTATGATCCTTGTTGATGATTCCGAAAGAGGGGTATGAAAGAAAATAAATAAGGCTCAAAAGGGGTGACGAGGGATAAAGTATTTAGATAGCAGAACAAAAACACCTTCATCATTTCAATCTTCAAAATATGCCAAATACAAACAAGTATAATCAAACAAAGAAATCATACATAGTATCTCTTGACTGCATCGGAATTGATAGCCATTTCTACACATTTCCCTTCTACATCTGTCAAATATAATGTGCCATTGGACAACACTCTAGTTACACCAACGGCCCCTGCCAGTTTGGGGCGAACTTTCATTTTGCTTCAACCTGATGAGGCAAGATTCGTCTCAACACTAATTGACCCACTTCAACTTCCGTGGACGTATCTTCTTGTTATATGCGCTCACCATTCTCTGTTGGTACAATTGGCCGTGACATACTACTGCCAATCTCTTTTCATCAATCAGACTTAATTGCTCCAAGCGGGTTTTGAGCCACTCAACATCATCAATTTCCTCCTCAGCAACGATTCGAAGGGATAGGATTTCAATTTCTGCGGGTATTACTGCCTCCGTGCCATACACCAACAAATAAGAGTTAATAAAAATTTCAAATTCTTGTGCCGTAATGAACAAGAGATGTCCTCTTCAAGAGCACCATAAATATAAGAGTCCTATCTTATGAAACCCTCATATTAAAGGGTAGATTCTAGGAGTGTTTACGCCCGAAATCAAAAGTTATCGAATACAAAAATATTCCCGAACTTTATTGATTGAACGTAAAAAGATTATTTATGCACAACACGCAAGCAAAAAGTTCTTTTATTTATTAAAGTGCCAAACTTAGTAAAACATTTTGGCGCAATTAGAAAAGATAAAAGAAAAAATTTATACATTATTCTTTGCTGCCATAACACGAAGGGAGAGAATGGTCTTTCTTTCCCTAGTAGAAAAAGGTTGTTCCGCTGCCAATTTGAGATCTTCATTTTCTTCGGTTTCCCCTTCGGATCCCGAATAATCAGAGTTATATTCAGGGATCCATATGCAATGGGCCAAGCAAGATGGTTGTCACAAGCGGTTAACTCCAGTTCCTTAGCCTTGGCAATACAGTCATCATTGCTGGCAATGCATTTTTTGGTCTCCTCTAAAGTCTCTGTTCATATGATACATGGCGTAGTTCTTCTTAAAGATGAGGGAATTTTCTTGGTCTTGGAGAGCTTATCAATTTTGGCTTAGAGCTCTTCGTTTTCAGCCTTCATTGGGCTAATTTTGGAATCAAGCTCAACGTTGGTGGTTGAGTGAAGTCGGTTCTGCTTCATGACTCTCTTGAGTCTCTCTTCCATTTTTGCAGTCTTCTCCTCGAAAGCATGGGCCTCCTCAGTTTTGGCATGCAAACCAACCACTAGCTTACTAACTTGTTCCATGAAAGCTGATTCACATTTGACAGCAGCAGTCACGACATCGTGAAGCTCAGCCACTTAGCATTTGCTTCCTTAATGTTCTCCTGAAGATGGGCGGCTTCTTGGCTATGAGCCATCCTGTCTTGCTTAGACAGCTGCAGTCGGGTCTTGAGCTCATCCATTAGAGCATCTTTGGCCTCCAGCACCAGGAGGCGCTCAATGAGCTTATTCATCTCCGCCAACAGTTGTTCTCACTCTGAAGCAAGCTCTTACTTATCCAGAATCAACCTTTGCAGGCCCTCGAAGGAGAAAAGATTACCCTGAAAAAGGGATATGATCAAGATTGTTACTTAAAAGCGTAAATGGAAAGAAGGTAGAAAAAGGTGAGATTGCTACCTACGCCGAGCAGTGTATGCTGTTTTTTATTAGGCACCGTAGTAGGGGTAGGAGTTCCGGCAGTTCAGAATGGATATGAAAATTTCGGTTTAGATTTTCGATTTTCAGATTGAAGAAATGACAGTCCAAATCCAATCCAAATAAGGTTGGATTGGACCAAATTTTTTAAGTTCGATTTGGATATTTTGAATTTTCAGTTTTGAGCTTATAAGTTAAGATATATATTCTTTTTACAAAAACAAATATCCAAATGAAGTACTCATGTTAAATTGCCTGAAAAGTTTCTAATTCACATGACAGTTATCCAAAAAAGGTATTCAAGTAGTTAAATTATTATCAAGAAAATGCAACAGAGATATTAATTCGACCGATAAGAAGTAGCAAAAGTAAAATCATGTCCAAATAGAAAGTATTCTGCCAGTAACTTAGTTATTAATAGTAAGTATATGAGATAATATCTTATAGGTAGGGTATTGAACTTATTATTATTAGCATATAAATAATAGAATAAATATAAAGCATAAAATTTTTGAATTTTCGGATATTCAAAAATCTGAAGTACCAAATCCAATCCGACATCCAAAAATTTTAAAAATTAAATCCAAAATCCAATCCGTAATCCGAAAATCTAAACCAAAAATTCAAAAACTTCGAATTTTGGGTTTTCCCAAACTATGCCCACCCTACTCCTAGAAAGGGAGTCCATCTATTTTTAGTCCTTCGCTGAAGCTATCGACTTCAGGTAGTTAGCAAGCTCCACTGACTTAGAGAGAATATGTCACTCTTTCAAAATCGAAAGAGTAGCACTTCACCTCCCACAAGGATCTTCAGAAGGGGTGAAGTACGTGTTTCCCAAGTTCCCGTGGTTGGGAGACCGTGGAAGAGATGCACTCCCGACTTGTTTAGCTAAAATCAGTGGAAGAGAAACAATCGGTGCTGGTGGAGAAGGTATAATTGGTATCGGCAAATAAGGAGTTATTGGTGTGGATGGAGAGGAAACAAATGTGGTAGAAGGGGTGATAGTTGTTGTTTACTAAGACTGATGGTAGAAGGAGGTCAGGGGCCGAGCTCCTCTGACCGGAGACGAAAATAGGGGCCGAAAAGCGAGGATTGACATTCTCAACAAAGTGCATTCCCCCCTACAGCGCCTGAACTTCTTCTAATGGTGGGTTATGGATTTCCTCCGGGTGAACATCCGGTTGAGCTGATGAAGGTCTTTTTCGCCTTTGAAGGGAAGCCTCTTCATCATTGGCTTCGTCCTAATCATCGAGGACCACTGTACCCGGCTCGGTTGGTGTCCCCTTTATTATTTCTCCTGAGTCCCAACCTAAGAGGAACGTCTCCTCTTCGGTTTCATATTTTTGGTCTGGGGACTACGATTAGAGGCACCATCACCGGAGGCTCGAGCATATCCACAGGCCTTGCTCCGGTTAGCCTCCTCGGGGTCATCGAGGGCGTCGACATCGGAGCACACGATAGAAACCTTCGGAAGCCCTATACAACCAAAAAGACAGTTAGTAAATTGTTCTTAAACTATTTTACACAAATAAGATTGAAAGAAAAAGGAATTTTTCTTACCATGGTTCTTGGCTCTCCACCCATATTTGGGAGCTATTTCTTTCCGCTGTCGGGATTTCGGAGTTGTAATATCCAGAATTTTCTAAATCCATCGGCCCAGACTGTGAACCCATGGTGGTTCCCAGTGTGTAGCTGAAACGAAGGGAATAAAAAATCACCAAAATAAGAAATTACCTTTTTATGTAGAGGGGAAATGAATACCCGAAGACTTACAGAAAATATTCCATGATTTGGGAAAAGTTAGAGTTGTGATCAGGATGATGTCACTGGTAGCAATAACAATGAACCACTCCATCCATCCACGATCATTGTTATCATCTATGGTGGCGAGAAGAGTGTAGTAACCACGCTTGCTGAAGTTTAACACTTTCCCATGAAAAATCTCGGGGGAGTAAAGATTCATCATATGTGCGAGAGTTAAGGTTTTCCCGATCTAGATGCAAAACAGACAAAGGCAGACCATTGTATGCCATATGGATGGGACTATTTATGCCAATCAGACGTGGTACTTATGGCAAAATTCCAGTATTATTGGGTCAAGTCCTTCACTCGACCCCAAGGTGAAGGGACCCAAAGTAAAGGGATATGTATAGACATACATAAACCCCCCTCTCTGGAGTAGGTAACTCTTTCTACCCTATCTGGGGCGAAGATTTTGACATTGGAATAGTTGCAGTCCTCATTCACAACAGGGATGCTAGAAGGATGAATGGAGGAAGGGTACCTACGAACATGCCTAAACCTACCACTTGTGGAATTTTCACGTGATTTTTGCTCCTGGAGATCAGATACGGTGCTAAGATGAAAAGGTATGATGGTGTTTACTGTTGGAGGTTCAAACTTGATGTCAACCTCATTGGTTTTATTTTTCTTTGGGCCTCCAACGAAAAGAAGACCAGTGTTTTCGAAGATAACAGTAGAAGAAGACATGGTGGTAAAAGATCTCTGAAGAAGTTCTTGCTAAGAAAGTTGAATGTTGTAGAAAAGTTCTAAGGAATTTCAGAGAAGGAGAGAGAGTTGTGAAAGTAATGATAGTGAAGAAGCAAAGATGATGAGTAGCAGAGAAGTTATAAACGACAAAAATCATGGTCATGATTACCTCGAGAATCACGAACATACTTGTTGAATCATAGGGCAACACTTGTTCGGGGTATTAAATACGAGGAGACGTGGGTTCCTTCAAGTGTCAGAATATATTTAGGAACTTTTCTCCAGTAAAAGAATTCTCATCTACTTTTCGGTAACACAAAGTTACGTTATCGGAAAGTAGGGGGACTATCTGTATGGGGTGAAATTGATTGACAATAGGTGGTCGAATAGTAAGGTGACACGTGGAACCGAAGACAGAGAAAGGGTGAATTAGCAAATAACTGGCACCGTGTGTGAAGTTTGTAACTGGTACTGGATGGATCCCGAAGGAAGCATAGGCGATAAGAAAGATTCAAAGGTTTGACATCGGACAACATTTAATGAGTATCCGTTGTAAAGAATATCTGCATTCAAAGTCAGCCGTTATGTACCCATCAATGACGTTTTTATTCTTATTCAATATGAGCTTCTCTAACTAAGCAGGAGTATAAATGGAAGGATTAATAACCATTGTACATCAGGTTTAAATTCGAATCTAATTTTTATCAGAAATTTGGAGCTAGTGTTGTAATACTTGTTAAAAATAGACTAAGGAGGATGTCTAGAAAATTTAGTCATTATATTTGGTGAAGATTTGGATTGGTAGAATTACAATTGAAAATCATAAAAAAAGTTTGTCACTATAGCTAGTATAATTATATACATTGTTATATACTTTTATATAAGGTGAACATGTATTATAAACTTTTACACAAGGTAAATATATTACTTTTGTAGGTATTGTAAGCACGTGATTTTTGCTTTACGAGCAATCGCTCCAAAAGAAAATAAAAATAGTGACAAATAGTTTCGCTGTACAATTGTTCGAGTTTTCGTGACATGTGTTGTTAGTCATTTGTGGATCTGTCCATTTTTGCATTTAATCATTAACAAAAAAAATACAAAATATGTATGTTAGGATGATTAAACCATAATTCGGTCAGTAAAAGAAAATTCAAAAAATATATATATGTGCATCGTTCGTTCTAAGCTTTGAGTTAACTTACTTAAATATTTTTGTGATAATTGTGTTAAAATGTTGCATTATTGTTTAGTTTTAATTTCGTTATTTTATTATTTGTTATTTTTATTTTTGTTTTAAAAGAAAAATGAAATTAGAAAACAAAGAGTGAAGGAAATCGGTTTGGGCCCAAAAGAAATGAAACAAAAACAGGCCCAACCAGCACTCAGACCCAGTCCAAATCCGGCTGCCCAAGCACCAGTTCAAACGACGCCGTATAAAGGCGTTCGATCTGAGCCATTCGTCCAGGCCAATCCAACGGCTCAGGACCCCTTTTCAGCAACCCGTGTTCAAACCCGACCCAATAACCAGTCTGACCCAACCCCTCACTTAAACCAAACGACCCCGTTTAACTACCAAACGACCCCGTCTCATTTCTCAGCATCAGATCTAAGCCGTTGAGATCATCTGATCTAACGGCTCAGATCCAATCAGCCTCCCCGTATATAAACCTCCTATCATACCCCCGCGCCCCCTATTCGAACCCACCCCTCACTCGTCTCCTTCCCCAAACTGAAACCCCAAACCCTAGCAAGCCGCCCTAGTCTCCCTCGCCATTAAAGCCGGTGGCACGAACGCCGGTGACCACCTCCTGAACACCCTAAGACCCCCTCACTCTCCTGAACATGGATTTGGTACCCCCTAGCCTCGAATCACCTTCCTTCGTCTCGAATCTTCATTTGAAGATTTGAGTCGAACCCGGACCTATGCCAAACCACCCCATCTTCATACCAGACACTCCCCTGACCTTCCTCGTGACCAAACCAAGCTTGGTTTGGTCCGAATCTACCCACAACTCCCAAAAAATCAGATCTGAAGATCCAAAACCTAGAACACTAATAGCCTTGGAATCCGGCCGGTCTTAATAAGGGTTTGAGGTTTAATGGATCTTAACCAAGGTGTTCTCATGTGAGAACACCCTGGTTAAAATTTGTTCGGCCTCAAGTGGTCAAAGTTGAGTCTGATTTGGGTCCGTTTTGATTTTAAACATTTTTCGGTAAGTTTTCTTTCCCTTTTCGTTTATATTAATTGCTGATTAAGTCATTAGCATTGCTTTGTGGTAATTGTTTGTTATTTTCTGATAGTTTCTTAATTTCTTTCCTCTCAGTAAAGACCTTTTATTTGGTCGATTGTTTCTGTGTATGATTTAAATGTATCCTATGATAAGCATGTCCGATTAGTATAGTCGTCGCATGAATAACTTATATAGGCCCCAGTAATTGAACAAAAGTTGTCTGATACCCTTTAGGTCCCTGAACGTATTGTTTATATGAGCGACTAATTATTACCTGTTATAATTAGTATAGTCGACTCGATAAATGTCGTCGATTAGTTTTCTATAACTAATAAATCGAATGAGCTAATAATGTCGCATGACTAATTGAACTTTGCCACTAACTGAATGCCCCAGCATTGTTTGAAATGGTTTGTTTGCATTGTAAAACTGACTGAAAAGGTTCAGTCCAGGCAGTCTTGAATTTGAACTTTCATCAGTTCAAAAATGCCCTGATGCTGCAATAGGCAGGGTTGTAATAATCAAGGGTTAACAAGGGTATTCTGGGGTGTTAAAAAGGACAGAAAGATTAGTTTAAATGAGCTGACAAGTAGGGCACTAATTTGGGATTGAACTAATACCAATGGGGAACAAGACACAAGAGTATGGGGCTTAAAATGAATAATAAAATTATGCCCATAACTCTTGATTAAACAAAAACCAAGCGTGGGGAACAAAGGGGCTGGCACCAAAGATGCTTAGGCATGGGCTTAAAGGGTATGGGTATTCTGCCAATTGGCAGGGCAGGCAGCTTAACTGCACTGGTTCATTTGGCTTATAAATAAGCTGTTTCAGAACTTCAAAAGAAACTGAACTTTTGATCTTCAGAGAGAGAGAAAACAAAAGTGGCATTTTTAGTCTTAAGGCTGGAATTTTTAGTCTTGGGGAAGGATTTTGAGTCTCAAGGCTGGAACTTTTTAGTCTGAAAAGGTCGAGTGAGTAAAGAAAACTGAAAAACATAAGGTAGTTTCCCATAAGTCTTCAAACAAACGCTGTCTGAAAGTTGTATAAGAGTGCATTTTGGTCAGGCTGTCTTGGCCAAGTTCTGTTGTTTGCATTGACTGAGCTATTTCTGGTTATTGAATTGGTAGTGTTGCTGCATTGAATACTCTGTTGTTGCTGTTGTTTCATCATCCTTTTCTGGGTTCATTGGTTTGGTACTCGACTATTTGCTGGTCCTCTTTGTTCTGGGAAATATTGTTGGTCGTCTGAGGTTTGTGGAAAACATTTGGTTTGGTTTGTTGCTGTGCTGTTGCTATGTATCTGCTGCTGCTGTGTTTGTGGCATACTGCCCGACTGACCATTCCTTTCTTCTTTTGTTCTCCATACCAGGTACACACCTAATACACTGTCAGATGTAATTGGAAAATTGAGGATGAATACAAATGAGAAAACTTGAAGAATGTCTTTTTATACATAGATTGTTGCATTAAATATCATGTAATGTAGAATAATTTTATTCTTGTTTGGATGCTGGAAGTAGCTTGCACGCCTAGTAGATATCAATGCATGGTAGTTGAATATCAGTTCGTATACGTATGCTGCTAGTTAAAAGTATTCTCAATATGTTGGGTTGTATCTTAGACTTAGTCTAATCGTGTAGCATATTCTTTAATACCAGCTAAGCATGAAGCCATCCATTGTTAGCTAAGTTCATTTCTTTTGATAAACTGCCCTATTATAATTGATAAACCACACCTTTAAAACAAAGAACACAAATTCAGGGCCTCAACCTCATGAAGGTCGAGCCCAGGTCAAAACAGACCAGGAAGGTCCACGTCGAACGAGCAGTGGCCCAGGTCTGGCCCATCACGCATGGGTTGGATTTGGGCCCGTGATTATTTATTCGACTGACTGTGCACGCAGCCTCGGTCCTGATTTTTTTAAGCATTTCCGAATTCCGTTACAAACAACTTGCAAGCATGTAATTAATTAGGACTATCTACTGTTTTCAATCGATAGGGGCAAACACGACAAGAAACGTAGTTGCTGTAGAATATCCTTTTAAAATAAGAACGAGATGAGCCTCGACGGAAATAAACGAAACGCGCAGATGCGGGGCCCTTGTTAAAATGTATATTATCGAAGCATTTAGTTTCCAGGACGGGTTGTTTAGCAAAATCTCACAACCCTCCTAAAATAACAATACGTTAGACTCTTTAGGACGCGCCTTAATAAATCTTACCTTCTTAAACTCGGGTGCGCATTTATGTGACCAAAATCCGAATCTCGACGGATTCGAAATGCGTTTCTAATCACGGGTACATTGATTGTGACGTGGTTCGAAATGTATGTCCATGACGTCGCAAATTCTTTTTAAAAAATAAGAATGAGACGAGCCTCGCCCAAATAAAAATACAAATTTGCGGGTCCCTCAGTAAATATTTGCTTTTAAAGTTGTTTAGACTTCGGGATTGACCGCTTAGTAAAATTTTACGGTCTTACCCAAAATACATACGCTAGTCACTTTAGGCGCGCCTTTAATAATTTAACTTCCTTAAACTCGGGTGCACATTGATGTGACCCAAATCCAAATCTCAACGGAGTCAAAGTGTGTCGACGACCACGAGTACATTGATTGTAACGCGGTTCGAGATACATTTTCACAACGTTGCAATTCTTGATAAAAAAAACAGTAAATGATAAAAGCGGTTTAAAGTTAATTTTTGCACATAAGTTCACACTTGTATAAAATCAGATAATCAAGCCGAATATAATAGTTGAGCGACCGTGCTAGAACCACGGAACTCGGGAATGCCTAACACCTTCTCCCGGGTTAACAGAATTCCTTATCCGGATTTCTGGTACGCAGACTGTAATATAGAGTCATTTTTTTCCTCGATTCGGGATTAAAATTGGTGACTTGGGACACCCTAAATCTCCCAAGTGGAGACTCTGAAATAAATAAACCAATCCCGTTTCGATTGTCCTTTAATTGGAAAAACTCCCTTGTACCCTCACGGGTACGTAAAAAGGAGGTGTGACAGCTCTGGCGACTCTGCTGGGGATCAAACACCCAGAACCACTGGTTCAGGGTTAAGAATTCGAGCTTAGAATAATTGTTATTATTTGGCTTTATTTATTATCTGATTATTACATGTTCTGAGCCTAATGTGCTAAATGCTGCTTTTACCGCTTTGATATTATTTGAACTGTATATAAACTGTGCCGAAACCTTTCTCTTCTTACCTCCGGGGAGAAGCTCGCTGGTCGAGACTCCCTATTCTGTTAGTGTCAATACCTGAAATAAAAAAGAGGTCGGACAAGTTACAAAGCCGGACGATCTCGCGGGTCCCCGGTACGTAGCCCCCTCTTCGACTCGAGTTGTCCGCTCGGGTACACAGTCTAGAACAAATACCAAGGTTTAAACCTAGTATAACGAAACTTCATGCCGGATCCCTAGTAGGAACGTTTATTTGCATCATGTTGCATTTGACTTAGGGGACTCAACACAGGGGTTGGGTCCGTCTAGGACAGGCAACCTGAATTGAAAGGACCATCATGCTGCATTCCTATCTGTGTTGTGCATTTATTTGCTTCGGTTCCGCATGTCGACCGGTTCCTAAAAAAAAGGGGGAAAATAGCAGCGTAGGGGAGATAATTACTTATTTTTGGAAAAATAAAACCAATGTCCAAGTAGTGTCAAGACCTCGCCGGAATTTTTCTAAAAAAAAAACTGTCCTTTTATTGAGAGTTATTAAAAAAAATATATAAAATTTTTCTTTTATCACTTTCAAAATCAAAAAAAAAAGAAAAAAAAGAAAAGGTATTTATTTTAAAAAACAGTTTCTTTAATCTCTATCTCTTTTCAAAATACGTATTCCTGATTTCTAGGTTTATTCGATTTTTCCTATTTTACGATATGCCCGAACTACGCCGGTTTGATTCTCACCGGATGTGAGATACGTAGGCAACCCTCATCGGGTTCAACCCCATTTTGCTAAAATAGCCAAAAATCAATAAATAAATAAAATAAAAAATGTGTCAAATTTTAAAAGAGTCATAAATAAGTCAGGTGACGTTGTTTTATCATAAATAGCCGAATGTTCCCAAAAGGGACGCCGGAAGGCTGACTTTGCATAAACAGCCACCTTCGGGTCTTGTTTAGCATTTTTTGTCCAGTTGACCCACACAGCCTTAAACTCTTCATCCCCGAAGTGTTTAAAGGCCGTGTTCAAAACTTGATCCCCTCTGTTTAAAATATTTTGAGTCGAGTCGTTTTGTTAAAATCACCTTAATAAATGTGCAGGATGAGCACGATGCAAAATGAACATTTTTCAATAATGACCAAAATCCATGTCAAGTTACGGCTATTGTGGAATGATCTGGGTGTTGAAGGGCAAAATGAGGTTAAGAAATATCTGAAAGGTCTTGTGGGTCTGTTGGAAGTCCAGCCTCGGGGAGATATCATAAGAGCTTTGATTACCTATTGGGACCCGGCGCACAACGTTTTCCATTTCTCTGATTTTGAGCTCACCCCGACTTTGGAAGAAATGGCCGGATACATCGGGAATACTGAACTTCCGTTAAGACAGAAATACTTGGTTGCCCCAAGAGTCGTCACGGTACATCGATTCCTAGATTCATTGAAAATACCTAGAACCGTCCACAACCCGGATCTGGCGGCCGGATTTTGTACTCCATGCTTCATATATGATAGGTACGGTCATGAGGGGGGATTCAATAATCCAATCAACAAACTGTGCAGCAAGGGAGTTCGTCAGAAGTGGGACAAGCACAGACGGGTAGCATTCATGATGATGTTCCTGGGCCTTCTGGTATTTCCAAGGAAAGATGGAAACATTGATTTGAAGATATCCGGGGTCGTCAGCACTTTACTCACGCAAAGTGATAGTACTCTCGCGCCAATGGTGGTATCTGACATCTTTCGAGCTCTTACAGTCTGTAAAGCCGGGGGAAATTTCTTCGAAGGTTGTAACTTGCTCCTACAGATATGGATGACCGAGCACCTCTGCCATCATTCCGAGATTTTGAGCCATGGTTCTCCGGAAAAGACCTGCATAGAAGAATCTTACACAAGAACCAAAGAGATCATTTTGCCCAAAGGAGTCCCGGCATGGACCTCGTTCTTTCAAGCTCTTACTGCCAGCCAAATACAATGGACGTTGGGATGGTTGCCTGTTGATGAGATCCTATATATGTCTGCAGCTAAAACTCATTTCTTACTGATGGGGCTTAAGAGCATTCAACCTTACGCACCCTGCCGAGTGTTGAGACAGTTTGGAAGATGCCAGACAGTACCTCATGAGGAAGATCTTAGCACTCAAGCAGTTGAAATGAGTCCTAACGGACAATTCCCAGAAGCAAGGATTCGCCAAAACTGGAGTGAGTGTCAATATTTGAAATCAGATACTTGCGTACGGGATCGAGCCAAAGGAGAGACGACGCCAGGTTACCTTGCATGGTATAGAAGGGAACTTGAGCATGAAAGGCCAGCTAAGAGACCTCACATCCGGAACTTCACTGAATCATCGCAAAGACAGTGGGATTGGTTAGCGAAAGAAAGAGGCTATTGCGCCGAAATTAGCGGATTAAAGCAACAAGTAGAAGGCTTGAAATATGAACACAATGTGCAAACCGCTACCGATTTGGGAGAACGGAACAGATTAGTTCAGGAGAACGAAATTCTCAGGGCCCAGATCAAACAGATAAGGGTGGATGCGGATAAACAGCCAAGGCGTCGATCAGACGAACACCTGATAAAAAGACTAAAAAGTGAAATCAGGGAGTGGCAAGATGGTTTGGAGAAATCTGAAAACGTCATAGCAGAGCTCAGGGCACAGTGGGATGCAAGAGTAGATAAGCATCGCCGAAGTTTGAACCAATTGAAACACGACCACGAGAAGACTGTTGCCAAAGTAAAGAGGGAAATGGCTACACTTGAGTTTAAAGCAGTTAAGCAGGCCATGGATTTCCAATTGGAAAGTAGATACTGTTACGACTCGTTAGCCCAAATGAAGGAAGAAGTGCGACATCTGAGGGATCAGCATATACAGGACTCACAGGTATTTAAGACATGCAGTGATCAGATAAGACACCTACTCATAGAGAAGAAACAAACCAGAGACAAGATCAGGGCCATTGCCCATGCCATCATCAGAAGGTGTCGGCGGTGTGAAAACATGACCTGCGTCACCGTTCTCCCAGCAGTGATGGGTTATGTCAAACAGACCATGCACGAGTTGGAGCAGCTCGAAAGGGATCTCGCACCTAGAACCGCGAAAAGGCCGAATGATGCCTCGCGGGTCCCCAAGTTGGAAAATTAACCTCTGGTCAAGTCTTGTTGAGCTTGATGTTTTCCCATATGTTGTTTTCTATTTTTTCTTTCAATCAAATAGAGTCAAAGAACCATGGAGCCTGTACTGTTGCTATTTTGTTTGAAGCAATGTGTAATAGCAAATTTTGATAATAAAATTAAGTGACTCCGGAAGAATTTCTATGTGTCTTTACTTTGAGGCAGAACTACGCCTGGTCTGATTCACGCGGGGACGTGATACGTAGGCAATCCCCATAAGATTCGACCGCTTTTAATAAATAAAGAAAAGAAAACGTAAATAAAATAAAACGCAGGGTTTCGCAAAATACTTTAAAGGGACGAATGAGCAAACCGGGATGACGCATGTTGTTTGAAGCAAAGCATGTAGAAACGGTTAACTGCCTAGGTGCATTGCATCCTCTATGTGTTATAATCGGATCTGTTAAGCTCTAACGCTAACAAAGTTTGTTGTTGTCTGTTACCAGACAGTTAGTTGTTAAAGAATTCTGGCAACACATTCATACCAAACCAGATCCAAAGGACCGGTAGCAACAAGCATGACTACTTCGGAGAATAGCAATGAGGAAGAAAGGCCGATGAGCCAGTTGTTAAAAGATGCGATGGAAAAGATTGAAAGGATGGGACTAGAAATGAATGCAATGCAACTAGCCCTAGCCAAAACACAAAAGAGCCCTGAAACACTGGGACACATGCCGGAGTACCCTCACTCTGGCCCTTCCACAAGCCGCCCAAATCCCCTCTATCATCAAGAAAGAAGCCCTCATGATTCCCAAGCTCCACCACCCCACCAACCTCTCCCAACACCCAATATTCCCATTTTTGTGGGACCTACATCAGCCCCTTTGCAGAGAACGACCAGTGAGCCATTGTTTCAGGCTCACGATACACAATACTATCCCCCTGAGCCTACATTCCATGCACCCGAACCACAGGCTTACAATCCACATTTGGAAGTACCGGCAGAGGTTGAGAAGCCGGTTAAGGCCCCTGAACAGGATGAAGTGTTGAGAAAGTTCAAAAGCCTGGAGCAATCCTTCAGGAACTTGCACGGGCTGGGCAATCAAGTCAGCGTGGCATACAAAGATCTGTGCCCTTTCCCAGACGTCCAACTCCCGGCTGGGTTCAAGATGCCCAAGTTTGATTTATATGAAGGGCACGGTGATCCCATGGCACATTTGCGGGGATTCTGTAGCAAAATGAGAGGGGCAGGAGGCAAGGACGAGCTTTTGATAGCTTATTTCGGCCAAAGTCTAAGCGGATCTGCACTGGAATGGTATACCAGGCAGGATTTCAGCAGGTGGTACACGTGGGATGATCTGGCGCAGGCTTTTGCAGGTCATTTCCAGTACAATCTGGAGATAGTCCCTGACCGTCTCACGTTATTGAGAACTGGGAAGAAACCCGGGGAAAGTTTTCGCGAGTTCGGGTTCCGCTGGAGAGAACAAGCAGCTAGAGTCGATCCTCCCATGAGAGAGGGAGAGATGGTGGACTATTTTTTGCAGACATTGGATCCAACCTACTTTGGTCACTTGGTGACAGCGGTTGGAAAATCTTTCAACGAGGTGGTCAAAATAGGGGTCATGATAGAAGAGGGTTTGAGGTCGGACAAGATCTTGAACTATTCGGCACTCAAGGCCACAACCCAGGCTATTCAAAACGGCACGGGAGGTGCGCTGAGAAGAAAGAAAGAAGAGGTTGCCACGATCGAGGCAGGCAGTTGGTCCAGGGCTGGCAGGCCGCACTACAACCAACCCAGGCCTCACAGGTCAAACTACCCATACAACCCACCACAAAATTTCTATCCACCTCGAGAACCACATTGTTCCGTACACCAAGCCCAGGTATACACTCAGCCTCCGGTTCGCCCACAATGGCGTGCACCGGCTCCCCAGAACATATATGCACCACCACAAAACACCTACCCTCCACCAAGGGCATATAGAAACCCTTCAGGGGCAGGCTTCCGGGGAAATCCAGATGCTAGGAATGACAGGTTGCGGAAGCAAAGAACCTTCACAGAGCTGGGAGAAACCTACACCGCTTTGTTCCACAAGCTGCGGCAATTGGGTTTGGTTAGTCCTGTCCAGACTCGAGAACCAAATCCCCCACCTCAGAATGTAAATCGATAAATCAGTTGTGAATACTGTTCAGGGATGCTCGGGCACGATACCGAGAAGTGCTGGAAGTTAAGGCATGCCATACAGGATCTTATTGACACCAATAAGATCGAGGTCCAGACACCATGGAGGCTCCTAACATCAACCAAAACCCACTGCCAGCGCACCACGAAACTCACATGATTGAGTTGGTGTGTGAGGGAGGAGAATTAAGAAAACCCTCACAAACAGTGATGATGATCCAAGCCGCCCCGAAAGAAGTCTTAACCAGTGGAGGAACGAGTGTACAGTCGCAGGGAGAAGGCGTCAAGCCGGTAGTGATATTGGGGAAGAGCCCGTCCATCATAGGAAGCAAACCCGAGCCAAGCAAGTTGGTAATACCAGGGATCCTGCCCACACCGGCAGTCGTGTTGAAAGGGGTATGTAGAGAACGGGTGACCATAAAGCCTGTGGTCCAACTGCCGATGATTGACAGCAAGGCTGTGCCTTGGAAATATGAAAAGGCAGTGGTGACGTACAAAGGAAAACAGGTGGAAGAAGTCAGTTGTGAAGCGCAAGGGCTGACTCGATCAGGTCGATGTTTTGCTCCGGTGGAGCTAAGAAAAACCAACCCAGTGGCAACCAAGAAACCTGTGTCCGAGGAAGAGGCCGAAGAGTTCCTGAGGAAGATGAAAGTACATGACTATTCTGTGGTCGAACAGCTGAGAAAAACACCGGCCCAGATCTCACTGTTGTCGTTGCTGATCCATTCTGAGGAGCATCGTCGGGCCCTGTTGAAGATACTGAACGAGGCTCATGTACCCAGTGAGATTTCTGTAAACCACCTGGAAACCATTGCCAGCAAGATCTTCGAGGTGAACAGGGTAACATTCTCAGATGATGACCTGCCGGTGGAAGGTACAGAGCATAACAAAGCTCTATACCTAGCTGTCAAATGTGAAGACTCGGTGGTAACTCGAGTATTGGTGGATAACGGCTCAAGCTCCAATATTTGTCCATTATCCACCCTGGACCAGTTAAAGATTGACCGTGGAAGAATCCGGGAGAATAGCATCTGTGTCCGGGGGTTTGACGGAAACGGAGCAGCCACTGTGGGGGATGTTGTACTTGAACTGACCATTGGGCCAGTCCTGTTTACCATGGAATTCCAGGTGTTAGATGCCACAGTTTCTTATAACCTGCTGTTAGGACGACCCTGGATTCATGCAGCCAAAGCGGTGCCTTCCACCCTACATCAGACGGTGAAGTTCGAGTGGGAAAGACAAGAGGTCGTGTTGCACGGCGAGGATACAACATGCACCATGGGCGGAACCATTGTACCTTTCATAGAGACCACTGATGACAAAGGTCCTTGGGTCTACCAGATTTTCGATACAGGGTCGGCCAACAAAATTTCTGAAGGAGAAATCATCCCACACCCTAGGGTAGCTGCCGCAACAGTCATGATGGTCTCAGAAATGCTGGGCAATGGATTTGTGCCGAGAAAAGGCCTGGGAGTCGAGCTTCAAGGGATAGTCCAACCTGTTTCCCTTCCTAAAAATCTGGAAACTTTCGGATTGGGGTTCAAACCAACCGCAGCAGACAGGAAGCAAGCGCGAAAAATGAAGAAGAGGGTCTGGTTTCTGCCTAAACCAGTGCCACGCCTCTCAAGGTCTTTTGTTAAAGCAAGTGCCAAGGGGTCACCGATCCCAAGGATTCGAGGACCTTTGATCGGTATAAATGAAGACCTGAATCAGAGTTTTGAGAGGCTATTCGCGGATGTCAATACGGTGGAAGCTGGAGAAGGTTCCAGCAGAGCAGAGATACAATTTGTGGGGCCTGAGGCCAAGACCAACAATTGGACGGTTACTCCTCTTCCTGTCCGAGGGGAGTCTTGGTAGTAGGCTTTGATTAATGTTTTGTTTGTTTGTTTGTTCGGATTATTCAAGGGTGTAATCCAAATTTTACTTTCGTTTTTGTAAAAGTGAACCCTTTTATCCCGCAAGTTTAATAAAGTTCTTTTCTTTTGTCCCATTTTAATTTTGTTTTGTTCTTTTTCTTTCTGAACAGTTCTCTTTTTACTGGTTCTAATGACATGGCATGCACAGCGGATCTTCGACCTAGTCTAATAAATCAATCTGAAACCGACTCAATGATGCAAGAGGTCGTTTGTGACGGTGAATCTGAATGTGACGAAGGTGAAGCCTTCGAAGAAATAAACCGAGAACTGTGCCAATTTGAAGAGAAACCCAAGCCTAACCTAAATGACACTGAGGCTGTGAACCTAGGGAACGCTGATAACGTCCAAGAGACCAAAATTAGCATCCACATTGAGCCGAATGTCAGAGCAGAATTGATCAAAATTCTCAGGGAATTCAAAGATGTTTTTGCCTGGTCATACGATGATATGCCTGGATTAAGCACCAATTTAGTGGTTCACAAATTACCCACTGACCCGGCATACCCTCCGGTCAAGCAAAAGCTAAGGAAATTTAAAACAGAAATGAGCGTAAAGATCAAAGAAGAAGTGATTAAGCAGTTGCAATCGAAGGTCATTCGGGTCACTCGATATCCCGAGTGGTTGGCCAATATGGTACCAGTCCCAAAGAAGGATGGAAAAATCAGGGTGTGCATCGACTACCGCAACCTCAACAAAGCAAGTCCCAAGGACAATTTTCCGCTACCCAACATTCATATCCTGATCGACAATTGCGCTGGGCGCGAGATCGGATCCTTTGTGGATTGCTATGCGGGTTATCATCAGATCCTAATGGACGAAGAGGATGCTGAGAAGACAGCATTTATTACGCCATGGGGAACCTACTGCTATCGGGTAATGCCGTTCGGATTAAAGAACGCTGGGGCAACATACATGCGAGCAATGACTGCTGTGTTTCATGACATGATACACAAGGAAATTGAGGTGTACGTCGATGATGTCATCATCAAATCTTGGCGGCAGGAGGACCATGTGGCAGACCTAAGGAGATTTTTTCAAAGACTCCAAAGGTATGATATCAAGCTTAACCCCGGCCAAATGCGCATTCGGGGTTCCATCAGGAAAGTTGCTAGGATTCATCGTCAGTCGACGGGGGATTGAGTTAGACCCATCCAAAATTGAATCCATCCGAGATTTGCCACCGCCAAGGAACAAAACAGAGGTAATGAGTTTGCTGGGTAGACTCAATTACATCAGCAGGTTCATCGCTCAACTCACAGCAACTTGTGAGCCCATATTTCGGCTGCTGAGAAAGGATGCTGCAGTAGGTTGGACGGCAGAGTGTCAGGAGGCTTTCGACCAAATCAAAGGGTATCTGTCTAATCCACCCGTATTGGTCCCGCCTAAGCCCGGGAAACCCCTAATCCTTTACCTGACGGTCTTGGAAAATTCATTTGGTTGTGTACTAGGGCAACATGATGACACAGGAAGGAAGGAGCAGGCCATCTACTATCTTAGCAAGAAATTCACAGTGCATGAGGTCAAGTACACTCAACTCGAGAAAACATGCTGCGCCCTAACTTGGGTAGCTCAGAAGTTGAAGCACTACCTGTCTTCATATACTACTTATCTCATATCCCTCTTGGACCCATTGAAGTATATCTTTCAGAAACCTATGCCCACGGGAAGGTTGGCAAAATGGCAAATTCTGCTCACAGAGTTTGATATCATCTACGTAACGAGGACGGCCATGAAAGCCCAGGCACTGGCAGACCATTTGGCAGAGAATCCCGTTGATGAAAAATACGAGCCCTTAAGAACGTATTTTCCTGACGAAGAGGTGATGCATACGAATGAGTCGGAATTACCTGAGGAACCGGGTTGGAAGCTTTTCTTCGATGGAGCTGCAAACGCAAAAGGGGTTGGAATAGGAGCAGTACTCATTTCTGAAACAGGACGGCATTATCCCGTTACGGCTCAACTACGCTTCTATTGCACCAACAATATGGTCGAGTATAAGGCTTGCATTCTGGGTCTGCGCCTGGCTGCTGACATGGATGTCCAAGACGTCTTGGTCTTGGGAGACTCGGACCTCTTGGTACATCAAATTCAGGGAGAATGGGAAACGCGAGATCTAAACTCATACCATACCGACAATGCTTGCATGATCTGAGCAAGCAATTTCGATCGGTGAAGTTCAAACACATCCCTAGAGTTCACAACGAGGTTGCGGATGCCTTGGCCACCTTAGCATCAATGCTGCACCACCCTGACAAAATGTATGTTGATCCTCTACACATCCAGGTCTGTGATCAGCACGCCTACTGCAATGCCATAGAAGAAGAAGCAAATGGCGAACCCTGGTTTCATGATATCAAGGAATACCTCAGGATGGGGATATATCCAGAACATGCCTCTGGAGACCAAAAAAGAGCCCTTCGGCGTTTGTCGAATGGTTTCTTCCTCAGTGGGGGAATATTGTACAAAAGAACCCCGGATTTGGGATTGTTGAGATGCATAGATGCCAGTCAAGCAACGACGGTTATGGCTGAGATACATGCTGGAGTTTGTGGACCACACATGAGCGGGTATGTGTTGGCAAGAAAGATCCTTCGAACAGGGTGTTATTAGCTCACCATGGAACACGACTGTATCACTTTCGTGAGGAAATGCCATCAGTGCCAGATACATGGAGATTTGATTCATTCTCCGCCAACAGAGTTACATACGATGTCAGCACCCTGGCCGTTTGTAGCATGGGGCATGGATGTCATTGGGCCCATCGAGCCAGCAGCATCCAACGGTCATAGGTTCATTCTAGTGACCATTGATTACTTCACCAAATGGGTTGAGGCTAAAACCTTCAAATCAGTAACCAAGAAGGCAGTGGTGGACTTTGTTCACTCCCATATCATCTGCAGATTTGGGATCCCAAAAGTGATCATCACGGATAACGGGGCGAATCTTAATAGCAGCTTGATGAGAGAGGTATGCCAACAATTCAAGATTACACACCGCAATTCCACCCCATATCGTCCTAAGGCAAATGGAGCAGTCGAAGCAGCCAATAAGAATATCAAGAAGATACTGCGAAAAATGGTGGAAGGGTCCAGACAATGGCACGAGAAATTACCCTTTGCTTTGTTGGGTTACCGCACTACCGTCCGGACTTCCATAGGCACAACTCCTTATTTGTTGGTGTATGGAACTGAGGCCGTGATACCAGCGGAGGTCGAAATTCCGTCCCTCCGAATTGTCGCTGAAGCCGGGATTGATGATGATAAATGGGTCCAAGCTCGATTGGAACAGTTGAGCCTGATAGATGAGAAAAGATTGGCAGCAGTGTGCCATGGTCAGCTGTACCAGAAGAGAATGGCAATAGCGTATAATAAGAAGGTGCGCCTCAGGAAGTTTGAAGTAGGGCAGCTGGAATTGAAAAAGATCCTCCCACATCAGGTCGAGGCAAACGGCAAATTCGCCCCAAATTGGCAAGGGCCTTATATCGTGACCAGAGTATTGTCCAATGGTGCTTTGTGTTTGACAGATGTCGAAGGTAGATGCGTCGACATGGCTATCAATTCAGATGCAGTCAAGAGATATTATGCGTAATTTCTTTAATTATGGCAATTTTTTTGGTTGGTTTGTTTGTATTTGGCATTTATTGGATAATGAGATGACGGAGGCAATTCTTTCTTCTACCCAAACACTGTTTAACCCTTGCTTCCCCCTTTGAGCCTTAAGTTATTCTTTCATACCCCTCTTTTGGAATCACTAATGGGAAAGATATGAAAAAAAGAGAAAAGAAAGAAAAAGAAAAAGAAAAGAAAAAGACATGAAAAAAAAAATGAAAAGAAGGAAAAAAAAAAGAAGAAGATAAAATCACAAGAAATACAAAACCGTGGGAACTACGTTTGACCTGATTCCTCAAAGAGGATACGTAGGCGCCTCACGGCTCGGTCATAGTGTGCATCATAATGAATATAAGATGCATAATGTACATAGTGTACACAATGTGCGTAACGCGCACAACTCAACATAAGTGTAAAGAAATAAAATTCCCCAAGCAAGAAAACTGGGGCAGAGGTTATGTTTTAAGTTCCAACAAAGATTTGATTCCTAAAGTTGTAGCACATCACCCTTCAAGTTGTTTTTATTTTTATAAGCCTTTCTTTAACCCCACACCAAAACCAGCATCAACACCCAAAAGACCTCCCGATCAATGTTCGAGAGATGCCAAGTCCGGCGAATAAGGCCGAGAATAATACACTGATCCCCAGCAAAGAAGAGGATCGTAAGACTGGAAATGAATTGATGGTCAAGGGAATCTCCAGAAAGGAGGGAACACCCCGATTTCCCGAAAGAAATAAAATGAGAGAGTCTTATCGGTGAAGACCTTCACAAGCACCGAGAGGCGATGTAAGATGAGGGATATGAAATGAGAGAGTCTTATTGGTGAAAACCTTCACAGGCACCATAAGGCGCCGGGAGATGAGAGAAACGAGAGAGTCTCATTAGTGAAAACCCCTCGAAGGGCACTATGAGGCGACAAGACAGATCAGCAAAAGCTACAACATCCGAAACGGACACTCCTTTATCATCCCCAGCAAGTCAGACCATCGGGCGAATCGATTGATACAAATAGACTGGGTCGGGAATCTATGGTGCACGTCATGATCACGGGGACCAGTCATATCCTCCAGATAAGTTCTTTTGAGTTTCTTCTCCCACCAAAATGTTGGTTCAGAAAGATCTGCTCCTTTTTCTACCTTTTACTTCTTTTTCTAAAAAGTGTCTTGAAAGGATTTTTCAAAGCTTACTACCAGAAACCGGAGGGGAATTCATCCAATGCAGGATAATACAAACAGTCCTAAAGGACGGTCCCAGGCAATGCAGTGATCATACCCGACACTATCGGAGGAAGTAAGCTCATAAAGGGAGTGGTTTCAGGAGTTAAAAGCAGACTCCCACAGCATGTGCTTAAAGAGAAAGCAGAAAGGGGAATTAATTGAAAGCCAATCCCCAGCATGCTAGAGACCCCCCCAGCAGGCAACTCTGCCCGTTAATCGATTATGGGGACATAGAGCAAGAAAAGGGGAAGAGAGAAAAGTTGCTCGCCGGAAAGGCACCCTCTACCACCACAATGAAAACTAATTAAGTCCTTTTGTCTGCTGCAGGAAAACAAAGGATTGATGATGGCAGCAAGATGCAACGCCATGGAAGTCACCAAAAACCGGGGCAGAAAATTTTCTGCCAATTGTCGAAAATTTTCTCGGAAGAACGGGGGAACAATCGCCAATACTTTTTAGTTCTAGGTCGCCCACCAGTATAATGCGAGAATACATTTAAGTTCTAGGTCGCCCACCAGTATAATGCGGGAATACATTTAAGTTCTAGGTCGCCCACCAGTATAATGCGGGAATACATTTAAGTTCTAGGTCGCCCACCAGTATAATGCGGGAATACATTTAAGTTCTAGGTCGCCCACCAGTATAATGCGGGAATACATTTAAGTTCTAGGTCGTCCACCAGTATAATGCGGGAATACATTTAAGTTCTAGGTCGCCCACCAGTATAATGCGGGAATACTTTTTAGTTCTAGGTCGCCCACCAGTATAATGCGGGAATACATTTAAGTTCTAGGTCGCCCACCAGTATAATGCGGGAATACATTTAAGTTCTAGGTCGCCCACCAGTATAATGCAGGAATACTTTTAAGTTCTAGGTCGCCCACCAGTATAATGCGGGAATACTTTTAAGTTCTAGGTCGCCCACTAGTATAATGCGGGAATACATTTAAGTTCTAGGTCGCCCACCAGTATAATGCGGGAATACATTTAAGTTCTAGGTCGCCCACCAGTATAATGCGGGAATACATTTAAGTTCTAGGTCGCCCACCAGTATAATGCGGGAATACTTTTTAGTTCTAGGTCGCCCACCAGTATAATGCGGGAATACATTTAAGTTCTAGGTCGCCCACCAGTATAATGCGGGAATACTTTTTAGTTCTAGGTCGCCCACCAGTATAATGCGGGAATACATTTAAGTTCTAGGTCGCCCACCAGTATAATGCGGGAATACATTTAAGTTCTAGGTCGCCCACCAGTATAATGCGGGAATACATTTAAGTTCTAGGTCGCCCACCAGTATAATGCGGGAATACATTTAAGTTCTAGGTCGCCCACCAGTATAATGCGGGAATACATTTAAGTTCTAGGTCGCCCACCAGTATAATGCGGGAATACTTTTAAGTTCTAGGTCGCCCACCAGTATAATACGGGAATACATTTAAGTTCTAGGTCGCCCACCAGTATAATGCGGGAATACATTTAGCTCGAAATTTTGGAATCAGTAACCCCACCTGAAGACGGAAGGTTACAACAGAGAGCCCCAAGCAGGAAAAACAATAAAATCCCCAGCGCCAAGAAGCAGAAGGCTGCAAAAGCAAGCGCACATTCAAAAGGAAGAAGGAACACGTCTCAGAAGAAGCAGTTTGAGAACGCTATGGCATTCCCAACATAACTATTCTGATGAAAAGCCATACCACTGAAGAAACCATTGAAAGATTTAAAGAAGAAAGCCATGTTCCCAGCAAATCAAGCAAAGTGATGAGAACTGACATTCAGAAAAGGTGAAGGACCAGCATCATCTATAAGATCACAAAATAAAGGCATCAGAGGAAAGCGTTAGCCGACAAGAAAGCAAGACAACAAGAACAAGTTGGAGATAGATGAGATCTCATACTCTAGCTTAACTTCTTGTTTTTCCTTTCAAGATCAATGTAACAAGGAGATCAGTGAGCGGTAACATCCTACAGCAACATGCAACAGAGCACAACAGCAGCAGGCACTACAGTCACACGGTAGTCCCAGCTACCAAAATTTCCCGAACTACATTGACCTGATTCCTGTTCAGCCCAGGATATGTAGGAAACCTCTGAAGCAAAGGTTCGGTCAAATCTTTTTCAAAAAATGCTTCACACGGAGTATTCGGACGGGCAAAAATCGCTCACTTTATCTTTGCGCGAAAACCCTTCGTGTCTTCGTGCAAAGAGGGGCAGCTGTAAGCACGTGATTTTTGCTTTACGAGCAATCGCTCCAAAAGAAAATAAAAATAGTGACAAATGGTTTCGCTGTACAATTGTTCGAGTTTTCGTGACATGTGTTGTTAGTCATTTGTGGATCTGTCCATTTTTGCATTTAATCATTAACAAACAAAATACAAAATATGTATGTTAGGATGATTAAACCATAATTCGGTCAGTAAAAGAAAATTCAAAAAATATATATATGTGCATCGTTCGTTCTAGGCTTTTAGTTAACTTACTTAAATATTTTTGTGATAATTGTGTTAAAATGTTGCATTGTTGTTTAGTTTTAATTTCGTTATTTTATTATTTGTTATTTTTATTTTTTGTTTTAAAAGAAAAATGAAATTAGAAAACAAAGAGTGAAGGAAATCGGTTTGGGCCCAAAAGAAATGAAACAAAAACAGGCCCAACCAGCACTCAGACCCAGTCCAAATCCGGCTGCCCAAGCACCAGTTCAAACGACGCCGTATAAAGGCGTTCGATCTGAGCCATTCGTCCAGGCCAATCCAACGGCTCAGGACCCCTTTTCAGCAACCCGTGTTCAAACCCGACCCAATAACCAGTCTGACCCAACCCCTCACTTAAACCAAACGACCCCGTTTAACTACCAAACGACCCCGTCTCATTTCTCAGCATCAGATCTAAGCCGTTGAGATCATCTGATCTAACGGCTCAGATCCAATCAGCCTCCCCGTATATAAACCTCCTATCATACCCCCGCGCCCCCTATTCGAACCCACCCCTCACTCGTCTCCTTCCCCAAACTGAAACCCCAAACCCTAGCAAGCCGCCCTAGTCTCCCTCGCCATTAAAGCCGGCGGCACGAACGCCGGTGACCACCTCCTGAACACCCTAAGACCCCCTCACTCTCCTGAACATGGATCTGGTACCCCCTAGCCTCGAATCACCTTCCTTCGTCTCGAATCTTCATTTGAAGATTTGAGTCGAACCCGGACCTATGCCAAACCACCCCATCTTCATACCAGACACTCCCCTGACCTTCCTCGTGACCAAACCAAGCTTGGTTTGGTCCGAATTTACCCACAACTCCCAAAAAATCAGATCTGAAGATCCAAAACCTAGAACACTAATAGCCTTGGAATCCGGCCGGTCTTAATAAGGGTTTGAGGTTTAATGGATCTTAACCAAGGTGTTCTCATGTGAGAACACCCTGGTTAAAATTTGTTCGGCCTCAAGTGGTCAAAGTTGAGTCTGATTTGGGTCCGTTTTGATTTCAAACATTTTTCGGTAAGTTTTCTTTCCCTTTTTGTTTATATTAATTGCTGATTAAGTCATTAGCATTGCTTTGTGGTAATTGTTTGTTATTTTCTGATAGTTTCTTAATTTCTTTCCTCTCAGTAAAGACCTTTTATTTGGTCGATTGTTTCTGTGTATGATTTAAATGTATCCTATGATAAGCATGTCCGATTAGTATAGTCGTCGCATGAATAACTTATATAGGCCCCAGTAATTGAACAAAAGTTGTTTGATACCCTTTAGGTCCCTGAACGTATTGTTTATATGAGCGACTAATTATTACCTGTTATAATTAGTATAGTCGACTCGATAAATGTCGTCGATTAGTTTTCTATAACTAATAAATCTAATGAGCTAATAATGTCGCATGACTAATTGAACTTTGCCACTAACTGAATGCCCCAGCATTGTTTGAAATAGTTTGTTTGCATTGTAAAACTGACTGAAAAGGTTCAGTCCAGGCAGTCTTGAATTTGAACTTTCATCAGTTCAAAAATGCCCTGATGCTGCAATAGGCAGGGTAGTAATAATCAAGGGTTAACAAGGGTATTCTGGGGTGTTAAAAAGGACAGAAAGATTAGTTTAAATGAGCTGACAAGTAGGGCACTAATTTGGGATTAAACTAATACCAATGGGGAACAAGACACAAGAGTATGGGGCTTAAAATGAATAATAAAATGATGCCCATAACTCTTGATTAAACAAAAACCAAGCGTGGGGAACAAAGGGGCTGGCACCAAAGATGCTTAGGCATGGGCTTAAAGGGTATGGGTATTCTGCCAATTGGCAGGGCAGGCAGCTTAACTGCACTGGTTCATTTGGCTTATAAATAAGCTGTTTCAGAACTTCAAAAGAAACTGAACTTTTGATCTTCAGAGAGAGAGAAAACAAAAGTGGCATTTTTAGTCTTAAGGCTGGAATTTTTAGTCTTGGGGAAGGATTTTGAGTCTCAAGGCTGGAACTTTTTAGTCTGAAAAGGTCGAGTGAGTAAAGAAAACTGAAAAACATAAGGTAGTTTCCCGTAAGTCTTCAACCAAACGCTGTCTGAAAGTTGTATAAGAGTGCATTTTGGTCAGGCTGTCTTGGCCAAGTTCTGTTGTTTGCATTGACTGAGCTGTTTCTGGTTATTGAATTGGTAGTGTTGCTGCATTGAATACTCTGTTGTTGCTGTTGTTTCATCATCGTTTTCTGGGTTCATTGGTTTGGTACTCGACTATTTGCTGGTCCTCTTTGTTCTGGGAAATATTGTTGGTCGTCTGAGGTTTGTGGAAAACATTTGGTTTGGTTTGTTGCTGTGCTGTTGCTGTGTATCTGCTGCTGCTGTGTTTGTGGCATACTGCCCGACTGACCATTCCTTTCTTCTTTTGTTCTCCATACCAGGTACACACCTAATACACTGTCAGATGTAATTGAAAAATTGAGGATGAATATAAATGAGAAAACTTGAAGAATGTCTTTTTATACATAGATTGTTGCATTAAATATCATGTAATGTAGAATAATTTTATTCTTGTTTGGATGCTGGAAGTAGCTTGCACGCCTAGTAGATATCAATGCATGGTAGTTGAATATCAGTTCGTATACGTATGCTGCTAGTTAAAAGTATTCTCAATATGTTGGGTTGTATCTTAGACTTAGTCTAATCGTGTAGCATATTCTTTAATACCAGCTAAGCATGAAGCCATCCATTGTTAGCTAAGTTCATTTCTTTTGATAAACTGCCCTATTATAATTGATAAACCACACCTTTAAAACAAAGAACACAAATTCAGGGCCTCAACCTCATGAAGGTCGAGCCCAGGTCAAAACAGACCAGGCAGGTCCGCGTCGAACGAGCAGTGGCCCAAGTCTGGCCCATCACGCATGGGTTGGATTTGGGCCCGTGATTATTTATTCGACTGACTGTGCACGCAGCCTCGGTCCTGATTTTTTTAAGCATTTCCGAATTCCGTTACAAACAACTTGCAAGCATGTAATTAATTAGGACTATCTACTGTTTTCAATCAATAGGGGCAAACACGACAAGAAACGTAGTTGCTGTAGAATATCCTTTTAAAATAAGAACGAGATGAGCCTCGACGGAAATAAACGAAACGCGCAGATGCGGGGCCCTTGTTAAAATGTATATTATCGAAGCATTTAGTTTCCAGGACGGGTTGTTTAGCAAAATCTCACAACCCTCCTAAAATAACAATACGTTAGACTCTTTAGGACGCGCCTTAATAAATCTTACCTTCTTAAACTCGAGTGCGCATTTATGTGACCCAAATCCGAATCTCGACGGATTCGAAATGCGTTTCTAATCATGGGTACATTGATTGTGACGTGGTTCGAAATGTATGTCCATGACGTCGCAAATTCTTTTTAAAAAATAAGAATGAGACGAGCCTCGCCCAAATAAAAATACAAATTTGCGGGGCCCTCAGTAAATATTTGCTTTTAAAGTTGTTTAGACTTCGGGATTGACCGCTTAGTAAAATTTCACGGTCTTACCCAAAATACATACGCTAGTCACTTTAGGCGCGCCTTTAATAATTTAACTTCCTTAAACTCGGGTGCACATTGATGTGACCCAAATCCAAATCTCAATGGAGTCAAAGTGTGTCGACGACCACGGGTACATTGATTGTAACGCGGTTCGAGATACATTTTCACAACGTTGCAATTCTTGATAAAAAAAACAATAAATGATAAAAGCGGTTTAAAGTTAATTTTTGCACATAAGTTCACACTTGTATAAAATCAGATAATCAAGCCGAATATAACAGTTGAGCGACCGTGCTAGAACCACGGAACTCGGGAATGCCTAACACCTTCTCCCGGGTTAACAGAATTCCTTATCCGGATTTCTGGTACGCAGACTGTAATATAGAGTCATTCTTTTCCTCGATTCGGGATTAAAATTGGTGACTTGGGACACCCTAAATCTCCCAAGTGGCGACTCTGAAATAAATAAACCAATCCCGTTTCGATTGTCCTTTAATTGGAAAAACTCCCTTGTACCCTCACGGGTACGTAAAAAGGAGGTGTGACAGGTATATAATTACTGTTTAATAATATATAAGAATGTATGTAATGTTGACTATATGGGTGTAAACTTAAAAATTATGACTACAGTTAAACTTTTCTATAACAGCCTCGTTTGTTCTGAATATTTTTGGATGTTATAGCGTAGTGGTGTTATAGAGAATATATATTATAACATAATATAAAAATTAGTTCCGAAAATGCTTAACTTTTATAATGAAGTGTTGTTATATAGGAATACTGTTATACAAAGATCTAACTGTATATTGTGTTGGGCTGTAACTTTGTGCAAATTTCCTGCCATAATAAGACCCTTGATTTTCTATTTCTTTCCGCTATCTAATCAGGTGGTTTCTACTTTTGAGTTATAATCCTTTTTGTAATATTATTGATTAAAAATCAAAACGACATGTCACACAGTATAAAACAACTATTATGACATAAAATCATATGGAAGGTCATAATTATCGTTTGATTTTCTGAAATATTAATAATTAAAATATCCAAGCTTGCACCAGAAGTCTAGAAAAATGTAGTCAAAAATTTGTTAAGATAAGTTTTAAGAAGTGTTTTAAAAGGTGTAACCGTGTGATGAGGCGTTTTATATATGTCTTAGCGTGGTGTAAGCCTCGAGGTACGAGCCATTTAATATTTTATAAAATAATATAATTACAATAATATTTATAAATAGGTAAAATTGCATAAAATAAAAAAAATATAAATATGTGAAAAATATATATATATATATAGATTTACTCCATCCCACAAAAAACTAGTCAAAACAATCTATTTTATGTTACTTATAAATACAAGTAACTTGAGTCGAAAAGAATAAAGTTTACTACATGGAGGAACAAAAAGGATCATTAATCTGTAATTTGAACTTTGAACTTCTCCTATGAAGGAGAACGAAGTTCTCTTTATATTTATAAAAAAAAAATGATTATTCGTTGTTTTTGGGAGATAGTAGCAGACCAGCGGACAAGATGAAGAATTGGGAAAGACCATAAATTAGGGCTCCAATCAATAAAAAAGATTTTGACTTTTAAATTTAATATTTCAGTTCCTTTTTAAAACTTTTGATTAATTACAAGCTGACTTTTTGAAAATTTGGGTATTGTATGAACGACTTATTCAATAAATTTTGTTTTAATTTGAAAAGTCTTCGAGGCTTACACATCCCTAAACGCTCGGGCGTACGTCCCGAATTGCTGGGCGTGCGCCTCTTGAGACTTTCGTCCTACACCATAGCATCAGGGTATTTTTGGTATCCTTCGAATTTTTAAAACACTGGTTTTAAGCATTGGATTTTGAATCCTCCTTTGTTAGGGAATAACAATTAATTCATTTTCTTGTGTTTCTTTTATCTCCTAATCGCCAGATGCAAAGCACGCAACAATTATTAACTCTAGCTTAATCAATAATTAATTTCCTTTCTTGTGTAATTTCGTTATTAATTAAGAAAATCTTTCAAGATTTGATTGGCGATAGGAGCATAAGAATTTTCCTAGATGACTCGACTCTGGTCCAATCTAGAATACGCCAAATACGAATTTTCATTATCAAACTTTACCTAACCCCAATAACCAAATTTGAGTTTAACCTCTGTTACTTAACTGATTAGACTCCACTTAAAGCCTCTTTTTTCTTTTTAACATCGATTTAGATACTATATTTGTCATTTTTCCTAACCTACAATGGATTTTTATAAAGCAATTAAAGTCTGTAATTAGTCAACAGTTATCACAAAATTGACCGTATTCCTTGTTATCTTTCAATATCTTCTGATGTGTCAAATCGAGAATTGGCCAAGCCGAATCCCTATAAAAATAAAAAATAAAAAATTGTGTATAATGTCATTTTCACGTTGTCCAAACACATATTAATATTGTTTACCTGTAAAACGTTATAATTAAATTTATAATGTGATTTATAGACAAATGAATCAATTTGACCCTGATATAATCTAGAGTTGCACGAGCAATTCAAACCCTTTCTAGAGGATTCGGAGAATAGAGAGGAAGAAGCAGAAAATGATTTCATTTCTTACTTCACTATTACAGTGTTTAACAGTATTTAACAACCTAACTACCACTCACGTGTCTCTCACATGTGTGTGTATTGTCTAAAATACCCCTCTTGTAACTAACTTTAATCCTCAATACTCCCCCTCAAGCTGGAGGTTGGAAGTTGTCTAACACACCAAGCTTGGTTACTAAGAAACAATGTTGTGCAGCAGTCAATTCTTTTGTTAGAAGGCCTGCTAATTGCAAAGAAGAAGAAACATAACATCGATGTATAAGTCATGTCTTGATCTTCTCTCTTACAAAATGGCAGTCTATTTCAATAAGCTTTATTCTCTCGTGAACTATTGGATTCCCAACTATTTGTATTGCTGCCTTGTTTTCGCATAATAGAGAAACATGTTTAGACACATTTATCCCCAAGTCTTCCAACATTCTTGTTAACCATGTGATCTCTGCAGTTGCAGCAGCCTTGCGTCTGTACTCAGCTTCTGCTGAGCTCTTGCTCACTGTAGGTTGCTTCTTTGATTTCCATGATATCAAAGAATTACCTAGTTTCACAACATAACCTGTCACAAATCTCTTTGTATTGAGGCATGATGCCCAATCTGAATCATAATATGCGTTGAGATGATCAATGGCTCATGCTTCCATCAATAACCCCAGGTCTAGTGCTCCTTTGATATACCTCACCACTCTCAATGCTGCCTCTATGTATGATTGTTTGGGCTTTTGCATGAATTGACTCAAAGTTTGAACTGCAAAACTTATGTCAGGCCTGGAGATAGTTAGGTATAACAACCTTCCTATCAACTTTTGCTATGCTGAATTATCCTTTAACTCTAAATCTCCTGTCTTCCCAACACATGAATCATACTCCACAGTTGTCAATATTTGATTCAACTCTATGGGAGTTGCAACTGGCTTTGTACCACTTAAGCCTGCCTCTAAAATTAACTCCAGAGCATAATCCCCCTTTTGACCTTGAGACCTCAATTCCCAGAAAATATCTTAATTGGCCTAAGTCCTTAACTTTGAACTTGCTATGCAGAATTGTCTTAGCATCATTGCCTAAGCTGGAACAACTTACAGTAATCAGTAAATCATCCACATATACTAGTATAATGACCATCTCTTCTTGTCACGACCTGGATTTTCCACCCTTAGGAGTCGTGATGGCGCCTACTCATGAAAGCTAGGCAAGCAGAGTATTACAGATTAATTACCCTTTTTCCTTAAACCTCTTAACATTTACGAATTAACATGTGATCAACAACGGAATAATTATAATATATAGAAATGCGGAAGACGAAAACTAATAGTTTAACCAAATATTAGTACAGAATCCAACATACAACTATACCCAGAATTGGTGTCACAATGTCACGGACCATCTACGAATGCTACGAATAACGGTCTGAATGAAAATTCAAATCTATCTCTGAAATACATAAAGATAGAATGGAAAGATAGAAGGGGAGGCCAAGGCCTGTGGACGCCTGCAGGACTATCTCGGGTCTCCGTTGGACTGAAGGCAACAACCTCTCTATGGTCCAAATGCTCCAGAGCCGTAATCTGCACACAATGCAAAGTGTAGTATCAGCACAACCGACCCCATCTGCTGGTAAGTGTCGAGTCTAACCTCAGCGAAGTAATGACGAGGCTAGGACAAGACTTCCAAATAAACCTATGCAGTTATATCATTTACAACAAATAATAACAACAGAAACTAGTAGTTAAAGATGGGAAGGGGAAACATGTTGCGGGGGATGACAAATACTAACAGAATTTTAGTAGAGAAGCACAGAGAACACCATAAATTAATTATGAGAAAAATAAGGAAAATAGTAACAAGTGCATGACATCACCCTTCGTGCTTTTACTCTCGTCCTCACCATAAAAATCAATAGATTCGGCAAGGCATCCCCTTTCGTGTTTTTACCTCACATAATCATGGCACGACATTATCCTTCGTGCATTATCACTCATATCATGGCACGACATCACCCTTCGTGCTTTTACATTCAAAATATTGGCACGACATCACCCTTCGTGTATTAACACTCACTCACAAATATCACGCACGGCATCATCGTTCGTGCTTTCCCCTCATCCTTACCCAAGCAACAATCACAAGCAATTCGGGCAAGGGAATCAATAAAAATCATAATAGAATCCCGACAAGGGAGCAATGGTATGACAATAATATCCCGACAAGGGAAACAATATCAAAAGCAGTAACATCCCCGCAAAGAAAACAATATCATAAGTGATAACATCCCGGCAAGAGAAACAATATCATAAACCTCTTCTCATTTCCACAATCACTTCACAACACAAATCTCAACTTGAGACAATGCTCTACAATGTTCAATTACAAAAATACCTCCATAAGCCTTGTTCAACACTAATAATCATCATATTAAGCATGACAAATACATAACAGAGTCACAACAATCATAGTATAAGACTCACAAGCATGATTGACACCAACGTATAGGTACTCGTCACCACACCTATACGTTGTACTCAACAATTAACATATAGGAAATAAGACTACAACTCCTATTCCCTTAAGCTAAGGTTAGGCCAAACACTTACATCAATGTCACGAACACAATCAAGCCTCAACTACCGCTTTACCTCTTGGTTACACTTCCAATTCGCTTGTATCTAGTCACAAGTTACTTAATAATGTTAATAGTTTCTAAATAAACCAATTCCAATGCATGAAAATAGATTTCCCCTAATTTTCCCCAAAAAGTCAAAAATAGACCCCGGGCTCGCTTGGTCCAAATCCTAAATTCGGACCAAAAACCGATTACCCATTCATCCCGAGCCCGAATATATAATTGATTTTGGAATTCGACCTCAATTTGAGGTCTAAATCCCCAAATTTCGATATTCCTAAGTTCTACCCAAAATTCCAAATTCCACCATGAAAACCCGAGATTTTAGGATAAAATCTTGTAAAAAGAAGTTAAGGAGTGAAAGAAATGAGTTAAAATCACTTACTTGTGTTTTGGGGAAGAAAGAGTGTTTTGAAAAATCGCCTCTTATGTTTTAGGGTTTTGAAAAAGAAAAAATGGCTGAAAAGTCTCATTTATATATACCCCTTTCAGACCCTCGTCACTAACCGCAGAAAAAGGACCACGGCCGCGGAGCTCCACCGCGGACCGTGAAATGCCGACCGCTGCCGCGGAAATGTGGCCTTGCCCACCGCTGACCGCGAAAACCCCACCGCAGCAGCGGAGAGCCCACGGCGGTCGTGAAGCTTCACCGCGGACCGCGAAGCTCAGTTCAGAGACATGCAACTTTTCTGAACCTGCAACAACTAATTTTTCTAAGTCTGAATTCACTCCATGGCCTATCCAAAACTTACCCGAGCCCTCGGGGCTCCAAACTGATCATGCACACAAGTCTAACATACGGACTTGCTCATGCGATCAAATCATCAAAATAAAATCAACAACTACGAATTTAACATCAAATTCATACAATTACTCAATAACATTGAATAATTGTTCTTGATTCTTACCAAATTCCATAGATTCAACCAAATTACTATTTTAAACTTGTACCGGACTTTGAAACCAAGATACAGGCCCGATACCATCAAGAAATTACATCAATTCACTTCTAAAAGCCTTTATGTTTTCCAGAAAATAATTTTCTTTAAAAATTCTTTTCTCGGGCTTGGGACCTCGAAATTCGATTCCGGGCATACGCCTAAGTTCATATTTTACTATAGACCTTACGAGACCATTGGATCACGGGTCCGGGTCCGTTTACCAAGAATGTTGACCAAAGTCAACTTTAATCAATTTTAAAGGTCAATTTCCTTATTTTACTTAGATTTTGAATAAAAGCTTTCCGGAAATGCGTTCGGACTGCACACGTACATCGAGGTGAGACAAAAAAAAGGTTTTTAAGGCCTCAGAACACAGAATTTACTTTCAAAACGAGTGATGACCTTTTGGGTCATCACATTCTCCATCTCTAAAATAACCATTCATCCTCGAACGGACATAAGAAAAGTACCTGAGTCGGGGAAAAGATGGGGATATCGGCTTCGCATATCGAACTCGGACTCCTAGGTCGCTGCCTCAACAGGCTGACCCCTCTACTGAACATGAACAGAAGGAAAACTCTTCGATCTCAACTGACGAACCTGCCGGTCTAGAATAGCTATCGGCTCCTCCTCATAGGACAAGTCCTTGTCCAACTGGATAGTGCTGAAGTCTAACAGTTTGGATGGATCGCAGTGATACTTCCGAAGCAAAGATATATGAAACACTGGGTGTACAACTGATAAACTCGGTGGCAATGCAAGTCTGTAAGCCACCTCTCCCACTCGATCAAGAATCTCAAAAGGACCAATGAATCTAGGGCTTAGCTTGCCCTTCTTTCCAAATCTTATCACACCCTTCATAGGCGACACCCGAAGCAACACTCGTTCACCGACCATGAATGCCACATCACGAACCTTATGGTCGGCATAACTCTTATGCCTGGACCGAGCTGTACGAAGCCTATCTTGAATGATCTTAACCTTGTCTAAGGCATCCTGTACTAAATCCGTACCCAACAACCGAGCCTCTCCCGGATCAAGCTATCCAACCGGTGACTGACACCGTCTACCATATAATGCCTCATAGGGAGCCATTTGAATGCTTGACTAATAGTTGTTGTTGTAGGCAAACTTCGCTAAAGGCGAGAACTGATCCCACGAGCCTCCAAAGTCAATAACACAAGCTTGGAGCATATTCTCCAAAATCTGAATAGTACGCTCAGACTGCCCATCCGTCTGAGGATGAAATGTTGTGCTCAACTCAACCCGTGTGCCCAACTCACACTGAACTGCCCTCCAAAAATGTGAGGTAAACTGCGTACCTCGGTCAGAAATAATAGACACGGGCACACCATGAAGATGAACAATCTCCCGGATATAGATATCGGCTAACCTCTCAGAAGAATAGGAAACTGCCACAGGAATTAAATGTGCTGACTTGGTCAGCCTATCAACAATAACCCGCACTGCGTCGAACTTCCTCTGAGTCCGTGGGAGTCCAACAATGAAGTCCATAATGATACGCTCCCACTTCCACTTAGGAATCTCAATCCTTTGAAACAGACCACCAGGTCTCTGATGCTCGTACTTTACCTGTTGACAATTCAAACACCAAGCCACATATGCAACAATATCCTTCTTCATCCTCCTCCACCAGTAATACTGCCTCAAATCCTGATACATCTTAGCGGCGCCCATGTGAATAGAGTACCGGGAACTATGGGCCTCCTCTAAAATCAACTCCCGGAGCCCATCCACATTAGGCACACAAACTCGACCCTGCAGCCTCAAAACTCCATCATCTCCTAATGTAACCTGTTTGGCACCTCCGTGCTGCACCGTGTCTCTGAGGACACGCAAATGAGGATCATCATACTGCCAATCTCGGATACGATCTAATAAGGAAGAACGGGAGACTGTGCAAGCTAACACACGGCTGGGCTTAGAAACATCCAACCTCACAAACCGATTGGCTAAAGCCTGGACATCCAAAGCAAGCGGTCTCTCACTGACCGAAATATACGCAAGACTGCCCATGCTGACTGACTTACTCAATGCATCGACCACTACATTGGCCTTCCCCGAATGGTATAAGATGGTAATATCGTAGTCTTTCAATAGCTCTAACCACCTTCTGTGACTCAAATTTAGCTCCTTCTGCTTGAACAAGTACTGTAGACTCTTGTGATCCGTGAACACCTCACATGACATGCCATACAAATAGTGCCTCCAAATCTTTAGCGCGTGAACAATGGCTGCTAACTCCAAATCGTGAACTGGACAATTTTTTTCATGGATCTTCAACTGTCGCAAAGCATACGCAATGACCTTGCCATCCTGCATCAACACCGCACTAAGTCCAATATGAGATGCGTCACAATAAACTGTATATGGCCCTGAACCTGTAGGCAATACCAATACTAGCGTCGTAGTCAAGGCTGTTTTGAGCCTTTGAAAGCTCGCCACACACTCGTCCAACCACCTGAATTGGGCTCCCTTCTGGGTCAACCTAGTCATCGGGGCTGCAATAGATGAAAAACCCTCCACAAACCGATGGTAATAGCCTGCCAAACCCAAGAAACTCCAGATCTCTATAGCTAACGTGGGTCTAGTTTAGTCCTTGACTGTCTGTATCTTCTTCGGATCCACCTGAATACCCTCTGCTGATACAACGTGACCCAAGAATGCAATTGAACTCAACCAGAACTCACATTTCAAAAACTTAGCATATAACTGACTATCTCTCAAAGTCTGAAGAACCACTCTCAGATGTTGCTCATGCTCCTACCGACTGCATGAATAGATCAATATATCATTAATGAAGACTATCACGAATGAATCCAAGTAAGGCTTGAACACTCGGTTTATCAAATCCATGAAATCTGTTGGGGCATTTGTCAACCCAAATGACATCACCAAGAATTCATAATGCCTGTACCGAGTGCGGAAAGATGTTTTAGGGATATCGGATGCCCTAATCCTAAACTGAGTAGCTAGATCTCAAATTAATCTTCGAAAATACCTTCGCACCTTGAAACTGATCAACCAAATAATCAATCCTCAGCAATGGATACTTGTTCTTGATTGTGACCTTGTTCAACTATCGATAATCTATACACATCCTCATCGATCCGTGTTTCTTCTTAACAAACAACACCGGTGCACCCCAAGGCGAGACACTAGGTCTAATAAAGACTTTATCAATTAGGTCTTACAACTGCTCCTTCAATTATTTCAACTCAGGCGGAGCCATGCGATATAGCGGAATAGAAAAGGGCTGAGTGCCCTGAGCCAAATCAATGCAAAAGTCAATATCCCTGTCAAGTGAAATACCCGGCAGGTCTGAAGGAAATACCTCAAGAAACTCACGAACAAGAGGCATAAATCCATAGAAGGAACCTCGACACTAGAATTACGAACATACGCCAAATAGACCAAACATTCCTTCTCAACCATACGTCCAGCCTTCATATATGAGATAACCCTACGGGTGGAATGACCAGGAGTCCCTCTCCACTCCAAACAAGGTAAACCCAACAAGGCTAAGGTCACAGTCTTGGCATGACAGTCCAAGATAGCGTGGTAAGGTGATAACCTATCCATCCCCAATATGACATCAAAATCAACCATATCCAAAAGTAACAAATCTACTCGAGTCTCAAGACCCCCAATCATAATTTTACATGAACGATGGACACGATTACTCGAGTCTCAAGGAATCACTAGGCATGACCAAATACGGTGCAAAATAAGATGACACATAGGAGTATGTAGATCCTGGATCAAATAAAACTGAAGCATCTCTACTACAAACTAGAACAGTACCTGTAATAACTTCATCGGAGGCCTCATCCTCAAGCATGGCTGGAAGAGCATAACATCGGGGCTGGGCTCCACCACTCTGAACTACATCTCTAGAACGACCTCATGCTGGCTGGCCTCCACCTCTAGCGGCCTAACCACCACCTCTAATACCTCTACCTCCACCTTTAGCACTCTACCTCTATCTCTAGCTGGCTGAGCGGGTGGTGGAACACTCGATGCCTGAACCATGGCATGGGAACCATGATGCTGAGAGCTGCTCGGTGCTCTAGGCCAAAATCTGGCAATATGACTCATGTTGCCACAAGTATAACACGCCTCGGTTGCCGAGACTACTGACCCTGACAGTCTGAATAACCACCTTGAAAACTTTAGAGCGGCGGTGCACTGATAGGAGCTAGCGATGCACTGTAGGGCAACTAATCAGAATACTGCATATGAGAACCACGACCACCTGGCACACCATAAGAAACCTGAAGTGCTGAGTGAAACGGCCTGGAAGGATGGCCCCTACCAAAAGAATCTCTGCCTCCAGATGAGGCACCACTTAACATGCCCGAATGAAGAGGCTTCTTGTCAGACCCCTGACCATTCCCCTGTGATAGAACCATCTCAACTCTCATAGCCATATTGGCCGCATCCTAAAAAGAAATCTCACTCCCCGTCTCCTTAGCCATCTACAATCGAATAGGCTAAACGAGTCCCTCAATTAACCTCCTCACTCTCTCTCTCTCTCTACTCTTGAACCAGTACCTTGTTTGTTTGTCCAAGTATAATGCCATCCTTTAGCTATAAGAGGGGTAAGTTGTAAAGCATCGCTCAAACTGCCTCTGATAGCTCTCCCTCTGAGTGATAGGAAGAAACCTCTCCAGCAATAACTGAGAGAACTGATCCCCAGTCAAAACCGGTGACATAGCTGGTCTAGCCAAACAATAATACCTCTGCCAAGTCTTAGCAAATCTAGACAGACGAAAAGCAGCAAACTCGACCCCATTAGTCTCCACTATCCTCATGTTCTACAGAACCTCATGACAGTTATCCAAATAATCATGGGGATCCTCAGAAGATGTACCACCAAAAGTGGTAGTGAAAAGCTTGGTGAACCTGTCTAACCTCCACAAAGCATCAGCAGACATAGCTGGCCCCTCACCGGTTTGTGCTACAACACCTGGCTGAACTACCCTAACTGGCTGAGCTATTGGAGTTTGAAACTAGGGATGAACCCCTCTGGGACCTGAGCTGGTCCTGCTGGAATTTTCTGGGCTGGAACCTCATCGTCAAACTCAACCTGAGGCTCCACCGCTGGTGCTACTGCTCGAGCTCTGGGCTGAGCCCTGCCTCTGCCTGGGGCCCTAGCATGGCCTCGACCTCTTCCCCTCTCAGGAGGTGCTACTGGGGGCTCGGGTTGCTGGTCAGCTGATGAAGCGGTACGTGTCCTCACCATTTGCGAAAGAACATAGTGGAAGTTCAATTGGCATTGAGAGATCAATTCGCACGACAGAAAGAATAAATACAGACGTCTCCGTACCGATCCCTCGGACTCTACTAAGCTTGCCCGTGAATTATGATACCTAAGCAATCTAGAGCTCTAATACCAACTTGTCACGACCTGGATTTTCCACCCTCGGGAGTCGTGATGGCGCCTACTCATAAAAGCTAGGCAAGCCGATATTATAGATTTATTACCTTTATTCTTAAACCTCTTAACATTTACGAATTAACATGTGATCAACAACGGAATAATTATAATAAACAGAAATGCGAAAGATGAAAATTAATAGTTTAACCAAATACTAGTACAGAATCCAACATACAACTCTACCCAGAATTGGTGTCACAATGTCACGGACCATTTACGAATGCTGCGAACAGCGGTCTGAATGAAAATACAAATCTATCTCTGAAAAACATAAAAACAAAATAGAAAGATAGAAGGGGAAGCCAAGGCCTGCGGACGCCTGCAGGACTACCTCGGATCTCCGCTGGACTGAAGGCAACAACCTCTCTATGGTCCAAATGCTCCAGAGCCGAGATCTGCACACAGTGCAGAGTGTACTATCAGCACAACCGACCCCATGTGTTGGTAAGTGTCGAGCCTAACCTCAGCGAAGTAGTGACGAGGCTAGGACAAGACTATCAAATAAACGTGTGTAGTTATATCATATACAACAAATAATAATAACAGAAACTAGTAGTTAGAGATGGGAAGGGGAAACATGCTACGGGGGATGACAAGTACTAATAGAATTTTAGTAGAGAAGCACAAAGAACACCATAAATCAATTATGAGCAAAATAAGGAAAATAGTAACAAGTGCACGACATCACCCTTCGTTCTTTTACTCTCGTCCTCACCATAAAAATCAATAGATTTGGCACGGCATCACCCTTCGTGCTTTTACCTCACATAATCATGTCACGACATTATCCTTCGTGCATTATTACTCATATCATGGCACGACATCACCCTTCATGCTTTTACATTCACAATATCGGCATGACATCACCCTTCATGCATTAACACTCACTCACAAAAATCACGCATGGCATCACCCTTCGTGCTTTCCCCTCATTCTTACCCAAGAAACAATCACAAGCAATTCGGGCAAGGGAATCAATAAAAATTACAATAGAATCCCGGCAAGGGAACAATGGTATAACAATAATATCCCGGCAAGGGAAATAATATCATAAACCTCTTCTCATTTCCATAAACACTTCACAACACAAATCTCAACTTAAGCCAATGCTCTACAATGGTCAATTACTAAAAATACCTCTATAAGCCTTGTTCAACACTAATAATCATCATATTAAGAATGGACAATACATAACGGAGTCACAACAATCATAGTATAAGACTCACGGGCATGCTTGACACCAACGTATAGGTACTCTTCACCACACCTATATGTCAATGCTCGATAAATGTCTGCCAGCACTATTGGAGCAAGTGTGTGATCTTTTTTAGTGATGAGGGTTTGTGCAATTCTGGCCATGCGGATATCTATTGTCCCTTCTGCATTCGGAAAGACTATAATTCCCAAAAAGCCATTGTGAAAGCGAACCGACGACGAATTTGCCAGATGCTCTTATCCTGTTTGTTGTTTAATCCCTTTTCATGCGTTTCGAACCCAGCTAAGTGCCCAAACCTGAAATACAAGAAGTAGAAGGAACAACATCCTCTGTTTACATGGGCCTTCTTCATTTGCTTACTGATATTCAGGAGATCAAAGAATTTATGCACAGAGGGAGCCCTTGGGAAGATATGTTGTTGTTTCCTCAAGTCCCGGCCAAAGTTAATATATCCGGCTATTTCCTCCAGAGTAGGGGTGAGCTCAAAATTCAAGAAACGGAAAACATTGTGGACAAGATCCCAAAAAGTTACCAAAGCCTTGATTAGATCTTCCCGCGGTTTGATTTCCATAATGTCTATAAGGGTACCCAACTGCTCTTTTACCCAATCCCGATCGTCTTCATCTAGATCATTCCACCACATATAAAGCTGCAGGTGAGCCTGTTCTATGACTAATTGTGATGGGATATGTACAATGTTTATTTATACCTATGGAGGCTTAAGGTTAGGGTTGACTCCGGTAGACTCTTTTGTAAAACAAGTTTTCAATGAAGAAAAATCAACGGAAAATGACCCCTTATGCTACTTTAGGAAAAATGATCGTTTTTTTAAACGTGGCCCCTTCACACTTTCAAATAAATTTTGAGGCCGTGGGAAGATATTTATGGAAAAAGACACCTTATTGATAGACTTACCCGTTCTTCATGAAAATAGCCTTTTGACAATTCAAAGATTATCTAAGGCTATCCCGGCAAGAAACGCTTAAGACATAACCAAAGCTGGGTCGGCTTATTCTTTAGCCCAAAGCCCTAGACTACACTTTATTTGATTGCTTTTTTTCAAAAATGAGGCGAACCTTATATAGGTTGCCTACGTATCCCACATCCGATGAGAATCAGACCTGTGTAGTTCGATCAGTTTTGACATATTTGGAAGAGACATGTTATTGACTCATTTTGAAATGACTCTTTTTCCTTAAGTCTTTTTTTTTTGAAAAATTTTGGTAAAGTTTCAGGACATTTTCAAATACCGGGGTTTTCAGAACCGGGCTTTATTTCTTTCCTACATCACTCTTGATTTTTCTCTTGGTTTACTTTTCCTAGCCGGTCAACATGCAAGACGAAACAAATAAATGTTTACATAGCACGTATGATGCATCAGGATGGTATGTTATTTTGGGTACACCTGTCCTAGACGGACCCAACCCCTGTGTTGAGTCCCCAAAGTCAAATGCATTTGATGCAAACAAACGTTCCTACTATGGATCCGACATGAGGTTATGTTATTCTAGATTTAAATTTGGGGTTGTGTTCTAGACCTGACTTACCCGAGCGAACAACTCGAGCTGAAGAGGGGGCAATGTACCGGGAGCACGAAAGTTTACCCGGCCTTGTTGCTGGCCCAGCCTCGTTCTAATTTGTATGACTTCTAATAGAAAGTGGGTCACACGTACGTGTGCACCAATTTTAAAAGACTCAGAAGGGTAGCGTAAGAAGGCATTTTAATATAATTCAAACTATATCAAAATGGTAAATAAATAGCAATTAGCACGTTAGGTTCACAAAAGTACAGTAATACTAACAATAAATAAAGCTAAATAAAATTATATTAAAAAAGCTTGAATTCTTGAACCTTGAACCAGAGATTCTGGGTTCTTGCTCCCCAGCGGAGTCGCCAGAGCTGTCACACCTACTTTTTCTACCCCGAAAGGGGTATAAGGGAGTTTTTCCAATATAAGTGACAATTGAAACATGATTATTTATCAAATTAGAGTCGCCACTTGGGATAATTTATGGTGTCCCAAGTCACCGGTTTAAAATCCCGAATCGAGGAAGGTTTGACTTTTATTTATGGTCTGCGAACACAGAAATCCGGGTAAGGAATTTTGTTAACCCGGAAGAAGGTGTTAGGAATTCCTGAGTTTCGTGGTTTTAGCACGGTTGCTTTTAATCCTACCTAGATTAATTATATTGTCTAATTACCTATTTTAGAACCTATGTGCATTTACCTCTTTTAATTAAGGAATTATCTTAAAACAGGTCACGCGCACGTGTACCCATTTATTTGGTGCGTCAAAAATCATGTCACGCAAACGTATCTACAATTAATAACAATTTGTTATTATTAAGAAAGTTTAGTCAAAGTTGCGCGAACGCATACTCCGATTTTGTTTTTAAAATCATAATTATGTCACACGAACGTGTACACAATCACGATGATATATTAAATTGTGCCTAAAGTAGATTATGGATATTCATGCTTACTAAGTCGGAGTTCACTATAAATCTACTAATTATAGATATGTGTTGGACGCTAGATTAAGCCTTTAATTAATTTGGAAAAAATATTGGGCCAGCAGTAAGCTCCTTAAGCTGTCAAAATTTTAATGACCAAAATTGCTGAAAAACAAAAGTTAATTCGTCCTTGAAAACGGATCCAAAAATGAAAACAAAGGGGGCATGGAAGCACACGAGCCTGGTTTGGACTAGGCAGCCTAATTTGGCCCAGTAGCAGGCTTAGCCGCTTCTAAAGAAGGCCCTTCAGCATTAAAGCCTACTGAGGCTTAATTCACGTATAATAAAACATTTGCACAAATTCTGAAAAAACCACAATGCTGAACACTCATACTATAGGCTTTCAATTTATTGACATGTCATGAGTAATACAATATTAACCTAAACTACTAATTAAACACATTAAGATCAGCCATGTAACCATTTCGACCATAACTGCAATTCTAATATATAATCTGAACATGACTTGACAATTAAACATTAAATAACCTTTGAAAGTGTATGGACTTAGACTTCAAAATTTTAAAAGAAGATAAATATATCATGGTCAGCATACTAATCAACAGACCCTTCCAGTAGACACACAAAGAAACGAGCTAGTGACATTATACAGTCATTCCTGGACTTTTAGATGAAACCAATACATGAAAGATAAATTATTTAAAACACTCGACACTGAATATCCCAAATAAATCACTGATTAACGCAACAGATTCATCACACTTAAATAAAAGCTAAAGAAAGGCAGAAGTTAAAAGGCTGAATGATTTGAAGGAACTAAAAAAAACTAAGATTCAACATTAATGTTAGCTTCATAACATAAGCATATCCTTCAAAAAACATGCTTGCACTCCATTCAAAGTTCAAAGAAGTACTTGGATACAAATAATAAATGAGTTAAGAAAATGTCTCTGAAATCAAAAAGTAACAGCAACAAGACAGCATGGAAATGGCTAAGAGACAACTTCAGAATCCCAGCTAAACCAACAAATGATAAATTCCCAAGACTCCAAGAAAGAAATGAAATGAAATTCGGATCTCAGAACTGAAATTCAAGCATTTATTCTTCTATTTTTTGATGAAATTTTCTATTCTTTGTATGCAATTTCTTTTCCATTTTCTATGTTAAGAAAAACCCTCCCCTCAAAATGATTGAAATGAATCCTTTATAGTAGTATTCTAGGGCAACCAGATCTCTGGTTTTTCCACTCAATTCCACCCTTCAACCTTTTGTTCTAAACCTCTGGACCCCAAAAATAGTTGTGTTGTCTTTATTTTATTTGCATAAACACCCCCCTTATCTTCTAGACTCTTCTTTTGTTATGACAGAAAATATTCCTTCAAGTTTAAATGCCCAAATTAACCCCTGATGCCCCTGTATTTACTTCCCAAACTAATACCAAACTGGGCCAACTGACCAAGGGTTTATGCCCAAATGAATGGGCCTTCTACTATCCAAACTAACAAACTGCAGAAGCCCAATCACATACAACCCAAGATTGAAAAAAAATACTGTAAAATCATGAAATGCTGAAAGTTTAAACATGATTGAACTAATTAATATTACTGGCCTATAAGCTAGAGTATTGACTAACAAAGACAAGAAATTAAACGGGATTAAATAGAATAATAATAAAAAACTAAATGAAACAATGATCTAACCTAAAATATTAACTAGAAAAAAAACCATCTCCTTTCTTTAACTTTCCTTAGAACAATTAAAACAACCAAGCGCGACAAAGAGGGACAAGTGAATACTTTAAAAGAGAAATACGGGTTGAGGCCGGATCCCTTGCGAATTTGGAACGAACAAAAACCAACATTAATTGATTGTTCTTGTCAATAACAACCCATTAACGTAGGTTCTAGGTCACATCGAGCAGCTAGGGAATGCAAGCGGCTTTAGAAGGGGAAAAGTTATGGTTTTCAGATTTTTAGATCCGGATTTGAAGAAAATAGGCTGGCCTTTTGTGAGAACTAACGACGAATTTAGAAAGAGGAGAGGACGGGGGTTGCATGGTATTAATTTGGGTGAGTTTGGAGCACCAGAACCGCCGTGAGGCGATTTCCGGTGGGTAGCCGACGATGGAGGCGGCGAGGGGTTTGGGGGCGGCTAGGGTTTGATCTGTTTAGAGACGAAGAAGGAAATGAAAGGGGTTTGATGGGGGGTCTGTGTTAGGACAGTTATAAGGGTTTAGTGCAATCAGTTCCGAGTCGTTGGATCACAAGGATCCAACGGCTGTGATCAAAAGATGGTAAAACGGGATTGTTTTGGTTATTAAGGAAAAACGGACCAGGTAAGGGATTCGGGCTTTGGCGGATTGGGGTCAGGAAAAGGTTTTTGGGACATTAAATTGGGTCTTTTGGGATGTCCCAGATCGAGAGCAACCCTTTTTTTTTCTTTTTGTTTTCTTTCTTTTTTCTTTCTTTTCTTTAATTTTAAATAAAATCCTTGCTAAAATAATTAAATCTTATTTATTCTA